>NC_091142.1:668091-968091 GCF_041381155.1 Argopecten irradians | reverse complement strand
GTATGGTTTATTCAGATGGAAGACCAAATGTCAACACTTTATGATGGAAAAGCTTATTTCTGAAGGGTTGGATTTCCATGCTAAAGACTTTATTATGATACTTCTGTCAATTGAAGCCTGTTTCGAAGGAAACATTTGAATGTCTTCATTTTATTATACAAAACTTTTACAAAAGTTGAACCATTTCATAAGATGAAGTCATCATGTTGATTGTAAATTTTCTATGACATTGAAATGGGTTTAATTGTTACACAATTACTGCTGAAAAAATGTTTATTAGTGCAGGGGTTTCAATATCATGCATAGTGTTTCCCACAGGAAAAAAAGGGGCATGGTGCTGGGTTTTGAAAAGGGCACTTTGACCGCGATAAATAACCATCAGAGGGGCACAAAGGTTATATCGACAACTTCCAATACAAGGGAAAATCTTTAAAACTGTCTTGTTGTTTATGTAATTCTGGTTCAACTGTCTTGATGAAAATTTATATCATTTAAATGCTTTAAACTCTCTTAGTTCCTAAGTAATATCAGGACATCTATTTAATTATTCTGAGTGAACAAAATGATTTTGGAAATTGTTATCTGCCGATCATATGATCATGACTATAATTGATTCACAAGAAAGATCTAACTTTCATTTATATTAATTAAAAGAATGGGAAAAATGCAAAATGTATTACTTTATTTCAATCGTATTACCTTTATTTTAATATATATCTTTTTTGAAATATCAAAAATACTGTATTAAATTGAATAAGATAACATGTTTCATAATAATGGATAATGAATTAAAAAAATGTTCTCAATTTACAAGTACTAAATTCAGAAAATACAGATAATTATGTAGTATTCAAAATATTTTAGTTTAATCTGATAGAGAAAAAAATTGATTTCTTTTTAATTTGATTTATTTTAATTACTTTGCTATTAATAATTTTATTATTATTAATATATTTTTTCTAAAAATAAATTCACATCGAAATTTTTAAAAAATAATACCGTTTTCATTTTTAAAAACGTGAATATTTGTAAAAATCCTGAAATTCAATACCTCCGGATCTACTTTTACAATACACCCAAAATGGTGGCCATTACGATCAAAAATCTTGTGACATCCATCACATATAGATAGGCCTATTTAACATTAAAAACGTGAGTAAATAATTTGCAGTTGTAAGCAGTATTTGTTTTTTGAAGTAATGCTCACTATCTGTAGTCATAAAACTTATTGAAAGGCCAGCTGATTGTTTTCTAGGCTGCCGATCATACATGCAGCTGCTCAGACTTCAGCTTACATAATACACAGAACTGAAAGTGACACCACAAGCCAAGGTGGAAATAGCCCAAGGCTGCTAATTAGGGCCCTTGGGGTGTTGGTCAGGGGGTCAGGGAGTGGTCACACCTCTTTTGTTTACTTAACTATCAAGTCATTGCCTGGTATTTTGGTAGTGAAGTAAAAGTGTACTGGGGACAAATGGGGCAAGGCGTTAGGTAATAGGGGCATGGCGTCAGGTAAAAAGGGCACGGCGCGGCGCCATGCTAATCGGGGCTGTGGGAAACACTAATGCAGTACCCGGTACATTTTGCCAGTTAAACCTAGCTGTGGTACCACCTGATTTGGGCTAAATTACATTAGATAGCATATATACAGATGGTATAGAAAAGTACCCCCTGAAATTGAAATTGTACCGCCTCTCCCAAAAGATAATGAAACCCCTGTAAGTGTTTTATACATTCTTTCCATCCTGCAATTGGCTTAACTGCAAAACTCTATTATTACTACTGAACTGAACATTTTACAAGTTAATTGTACTCATCAGATAATACCGATATTGTACTAACTTTTGTATGTAAATTTATGCTTTTTTCCTGTTCAGATCTTCCATACAAGATGTCTGGTTTTTTGAATGATGAAGCAGATGTGTCCGATGTTAGCTCAGATGATGGAAATGCCAGTAGAAGAGGAGGATCAGTATCTGGTACTTCAGTGAGGTCAAGGTCAGGCTCACGGTCCAGATCCCGATCAAGGTCATGGTCAGGGTCAAGGTCCCGATCTGGATCACGGTCCAGATCTAGATCAGGCTCCAGGTCTGGATCAGGGTCACGTTCAGGTTCAGGCTCAAGGTCCCGATCTAGATCAAGGTCAGGTTCAAGATCAAGATCTGGCTCCAGGTCAAGGTCAGGTTCCAGATCAATGTCACGCTCAAGATCAAGGTCAGGATCCCGTTCAAGATCAGGATCAAGGTCAAGGTCTGGATCACGGTCTGGGTCAGGTTCACCAGCTAGATCAAGGTCAAGGTCTGGCTCAGGATCAGGATCAGGTTCAGACATTGCACAGCCAAAGAAAAAGAAGAGAAAGAAAGAAAAGAAATTGAAAAAGAAGAAGAGCAAGCAGATCACAATAGATGACGATGATGATGAAGAAGAGGAAGAAGATGGTAAGATCAAAGAAGAAAAAATGGGTTTACCTAATTGACATAGCATATAGCTACTTTTTTAACAGAAATGGACGAATTATATATATCATAATCCTGAAATTTCAAAACCATGAAATTTTATTTTCTTAAATTTAATTCAGATTTTTAGAAATTATAGTATTAGATATAAAGTGGTTCCATGATAATCCAGGCTCCAATAGTCTGGAAAACTTACAATATGAACAGAAATGTCAGGGACAAATTTCAGTAACATTATTTATACTCAATAGTCTGGAATTTTGGATTCTAAATCCGGATCTTCGTTTTGGGAACAGAATGATGTTTTCATTAAGAAATTACAGCAATAAATTGACTTGGGGATATTTTTTAGCATTCAAATTTTATGTAAACTGTTCTTATATTGAAAGAGAGTATTTGAAGGCACTGAAATATCAAAGTGAGAAATGTGGACCCTCTGGCCCATATTTATGTTATTCACTTCATGAGTTTATTCTTCTCAGATTGATTCATTATTATATTATCAACAAAGTAATTCATATTTAAGAAACCATTTACTTCAGATGAGGAGAGAATACGAGAGGAAATGAAAGACCTGATCAATGATGAGATTGAAGAAGAAGATGAAAGTGGAGACGAAAGCGATAGTGGCAAAAGAAAGCATGAAGATGATTCAGAAATTGATGACCAGCTTGACGATGATGATCTCGATCTTATCCAGGAAAACTTGGGAATTCGTATCAAAAAGGTATTATGCTTGGAAGAACTGAATGAGAAATCAGTACACTTGAAAATAGATAGTTGAAAGCAATATCACAGCAGTTGATAAACCAGGGCATCCAGTAGTATCAAAATTTCAAGAGGCGGTAGCTTAAAAATCCTGAGGATCAAATCAAAATCCTGAATTGATTCTGAAGTCTTATGATAACACCAAAGCTGATTCTACTATCATATTAAGGCCGCTAAACGGCCCCATTTCCCTTCAAGCGGCCCGATTTAAAATTGCCTGAATGTTCTTAAAATTCTCAACAGCTTGCCTGTGAGCTGTGACTTTTACGTAAAAAAGTTGTAAGATTATCCGTAAATTTCGGTTCTGTATTTTAGTCATGCCATTTCAAGCGTTTAGATGATGTGTAGCGCTTGGATGCAAGCGTCTTATGTGATCAAAATATCAAACAAGCTTAGATGAAATAATTCATGTTGAAAACATAAAAAAAGGCAAGTGGGATTTATAAAAAAAAACGCTTTGATGAATTGATATACAATGAAGTTAATATAAATGAACTAGTTAACAACACAGACACATTGTTTTTTCCTAGAAACAACTGAACAATCATCTGGCAGTCTGCGCATAAGACAGGCGACAGTCTAAAGGCACATCTGTCACTTTGTTTATCACTTTATATTGGCTGTTTATTTGAAATAGTATAAAACAGTAATTACTTTGAGTCATGTAAATAATGATATCACTACAAGATTTTGCAAAATTTCCCCACAACTTTGTACTGAGTAATATGAACAGTTCGCCGGCCGTTGGTGTGCAAAGTGAAATTGAAGTCTGAAAATTGAACAATATGATGACGATTATGTCAGATATGGATGAATAACTAATTTAAGTCATGGTACTATCGCGTCTAGCAAAGTGTTAGATTTAAATTAAATAAGAAAATGTGGTGATGTCGAAAGAATTCCCCTAAAAGTATGAAAATCCCAATCCAGCTGCCAAGGGCGCCGTTTGAAAAATGGTGGAATCGGCCTTGAGCACATTATGGAACTAATTAACATGTACAATGGATATAGATGAATTTTTAAAGCAGCTAGCCAAACAGATTTATTAAGGTAGGTGGGTGTTGGACCCATCTCAGGTTGATGCTTGCACATCTGCTGACTTTCGATTTTGACAGTTCACCAGATAAACAAGCGATAGCTATGTCAACAACCTTTCATGTATTTATAATCATTACGGGTACTTGATATTTTTGCAGTTTACAAATAGAAATGGGGTTTTCCAGCATTTTTTCTGCATTATTAGCGTGTTTCCCAGTCAGTATATGGCTTCAGATGATGACCTAGTTTTGGTCGCTGGCAGTAGATTTGCTGTACAGTACACTTTCTGAAAATAAGGCACATGCTTTAGCGGGGTATTCAACACACATGGTTTATAGGTAACATCGGGGTATTCAACACACATGGTTTATAGGTAACATCAGGGTATTCAACACACATGGTTTATAGGTAACATCGGGGTATTCAACACACGAGGTTTATAGGTAACATCGGGGTATTCAACACACATGGTTTATAGGTAACATCGGGGTATTTAACACACATGGTTTATAGGTAACATCGGGGTATTCAACACACATGGTTTATAGGTAACATCGGGGTATTCAACACACATGGTTTATAGGTAACATCGGGGTATTCAACACACATGGTTTATAGGTAACATCGGGGTATTCAACACACATGGTTTATAGGTAACATCGGGGTATTCAACACACATGGTTTATAGGTAACATCGGGGTATTCAACACACATGGTTTGTAGGTAACATCGGGGTATTCATCACACATGGTTTGTAGGTAACATCGGGGTATTCAACACACATGGTTTATAGGTAACATCGGGGTATTCAACACACATGGTTTATAGGTAACATCGGGGTAAACAACACACATGGTTTATAGGTAACATCGGGGTATTCAACACACATGGTTTATAGGTAACATCGGATCTGTAGGATAGATTGGTTTTAAAATGAAGCAATCAAAATTTGTTTTTGCAGCGGGTTTTCATGTCATACTGACATAATTCTAGTTCAAATCTTCATTGATTCATAATTCATAACATATGATAGAATGTATCAAAATTTCTTTTTGTTTTGTTACAGACCAAGAAACTGAAGCGAATCCGTATGATGTCTGATGATGAGGAAAGTGATAAAGAAGAAGAAAAAGATCGTGATGCTATTGCAGAAGAACTGTTTGAGCATGGTGAAGGCGAGGATGGTGAGGAAATGGAGGACGTGCCTGAACGACCAGAAACAACTGAGTACCAGGATCTGGAGGAGTCTGAAGATGAAGACGGTAATAATCCTCAGAGTATAATTAGGGACTTCCAAAATTTCTTTTGTTTAGGTAACAGAACACTAGAGCTCTTTAATAAAGGCCAAACAGCGTCCTGAAATATACAAATACCTCATAGAATTAAAATAAGTAGTTTTATACAGATTTACACAAATTGACTATTTACTATTCTTAATAATGTATTCGCCGTAATTAACGCCCAGGGAGCTTAAATAATTGTAACAAAGAGGGCGCTTATTAAATAAAACCAAAATATAAGTTGAGGACGAAAAGAGTCTGCCATATTTTAAATCTTGCTGTACTCATGGTACATTAATCTGTTAAATTAATCATGCATATGACTTTTCTGTACCTTGATAATGAATTATAAAAGTAGAATTTTTGCAACATTTTTTTTTTTAAAAACTTTGCAACAGCTTGTGTAATTCTTGAAAATGAGGTTTTATATCGTTTATATTTTTTCTGATAATTTGTTCATCTGAAACAGACATGGATAATTTCATTGTCAATGAGGATGGGGAACCAGTTAAAAAAGCCAAGAAGAAACGTCACATCATCCACTCAGACGCGTATGTATATCAAGTATATTACATACCAGTTCAACAGTATTAATTTTTGTAACAAATTCTTTGATATTAACGTTTATCAGAATCATTTTATGCCATAATGTGTTAAACTTCAGTCCAGTGTCATATTTCAAGTGGGGTGTGTGTTTGGGAGGGGAGAGGGTGTGATAAATAAATAAAGGTTAAATTTGAATTTTTATGACCTTTAATTTGATTTTATTACAGACATATTTTTGATGCAGGTATTTTCTATCTGATGCTAAAATCTTATATCTTAAATGATCAATTCCTAAATGAATCTTTTATCGATCATGCATATGTATGTCTCATTTCAAGTATTAAAGTACTTAGTTGTAATTAGATCCTTATTCCATCTAATTACTGTTACGAGGTAATTTTCACTATCTATGTTCTATTTACTATGGACACAGTGCTCTACAAGAAGCACAGGATATTTTTGGAGTAGACTTTGATTTTGAGGAGTTTGACGATTATGCAGAGGGAGAAGACGAAGAAGAAGAGGAGTTTGAAGATGATGAGGTAGGTCATTTTCATCTCAGGCAGACTTGTTGTTTTGGCCAGTAAAACTCTGTTATACCTAAACTTTTAATTGTATGCTTCCCTTCATAGTTACAAAACAGTCAACAGACTTATCGCATTAGTCATATTTGATTTTTTTGACGAAGTTTCGACAAACAATTTGTCAGAAAATATTTAGTTCTCTTACATTTCCTTGTGAAAACTTAATTGGATTTCTTACAGTACATGGAAGAAGATGAAGACGGAGTTGCTCGACCAAGGACGAAAAAGGTTGGACGAAAGAAGGGGAAAAAGAAGGGCATCTATGACGTAAGTTTTTCACTATTTGGTTAATTTCTTATTGTTCTCAATGCTCCAATTCATATTGGAAAAAGTAATTATTGGTAGTTGGTGAAATATATGCGCTATATTTTAGGGCTGAAACGATTAGTCGAATAATCGTAGGCGATTAGATTAATGAAGCTAATCGCTGATAATTGATTAAAGATTTATTAATCGTTAATCGTAACATGCATAGCAAGTGCATTGCAAGCTGACTAAACACGTTGACAGATCATGGATTTCTGAGTAAGCCATTCCGACTGGAGTTTCATCTCTTTATGTACATGTTTTGAACTCAACAAAGCATATATGATGTGAGAAAATCTTGTTAAATTATGTCTCTGTGGAAGTTAAAGTCATTAATCGATGAAAAAGTGGATGTCATGAGAAAGCTTGCAACACGCTGTTCGCCAATTTTCACTAGCGATCGACTCCATGTTGTTACGTCACGGAGGCCTAATCGCCGCCGGGACGCTCGGGAGCGGAAGGAGCAGTAATCTTGAACATTTAAATTTTACTAATGCATGGGTTTATCATATAAAAAGAATGTTTTTGTTCATATTCTAATTGAAGATAAAAGTTGTTGATTTATTTAATTTTTTTGATCACGGAAATAAAAAAGTTCATTGACAAAAATTTGGTCATGTCGCTCCGTGGCGATCCAGATTTGGTTAATTAGTCATATGTGTGAAGGTCACGGCAAAACAGCGGGTTAGCAGACTTGATATAAACGATGTTATGGAAGACGATACAGGAATGGAATTCAGAGCTTATTTGGGATAAAATACGTTTGTTTTGTCAATAAATCTATTCTTATTTGTTGGTAGGCTTATATTATATAAGGCATGTCCTCTGTCCTATTGTACAGTAGGTGTTAGTATTAGTTGATAACAAAACATGGCGGACGTTTTCAGTAGTCAGTAGTGAAACAATATAGTTGCCTTCAATTCAAACGATTAATCGATTACATGCGACCGAATAATCGAATACAAAAATTACTAATCGTTTCAGCCCTACTATATTTGACACAATTAAAACGCGATTTCAATGGCAGTAACGACTGGTGAGTCAGCTGACTGAGAACACGGTAAACAGTAGGGATTCAAAAAGCCAACTAAGCGTGACCTAAGTAATTGATGCCTCAGGTCTTTGTATTTTGTTTCTAGGACTCACATGAAAACAATCCTACATAAATGCTGATTTGGAATGCTCAAATCATACTTAGTTTTGTCAATTGACAGGTTTATGAGCCAACAGAATTGGAGCGCGGATTTTTCACAGACAAGGATCAGGAAATTCGAACAAAAGATATGCCAGAGCGTTTTCAATTAAGACAGATACCTGTTCGTCCGCTTGAGGAGGGAGAATTAGATGAAGAAGCAGAATGGATATATAAACAGGCTTTTACTACCCCTACCATGTCACAACAGGTAACGTTTACCTCTACCATGTCAAAACAGGTAACATTTACCCCTACCATGTCACAACAGGTAACATTTACCCCTACCATGTCACAACAGGTAACATTTACCTCTACCATGTCAAAACAGGTAACATTTACCTCTACCATGTCACAACAGGTAACATTTACCCCTACCATGTCACAACAGGTAACATTTACCCCTACCATGTCACAACAGGTAACATTTACCTCTACCATGTCACAACAGGTAACATTTACCTCTACCCTACCATGTCACAACAGGTAACATTTACCTCTACCATGTCACAACAGGTAACATTTACCTCTACCATGTCACAACAGGTGACATATACCTCTACCATGTCACAACAGGTAACATTTACCTCTACCATGTCACAACAGGTAACATTTATCCCTACCATGTCACAACAGGTGACATATACCTCTACCATGTCACAACAGGTAACATTTACCTCTACCATGTCACAACAAGTAACATTTACCTCTACCATGTCACAACAGGTAACATTTACCCCTACCCTACCATGTCACAACAGGTAACATTTACCCCTACCATGTCACAACAGGTAACATTTACCCCTACCATGTCACAACAGGTAACATTTACCTCTACCATGTCACAACAGACTTTTACCCCTACCATGTCACAACAGGTAACATTTACCTCTACCATGTCACAACAGGTAACATTTACCTCTACCCTACCATGTCACAACAGGTATCATTTACCAGGGCTTGCGCTGTCGGTCACCATAGGCGCCATTTGGGAATTTGAAATTGACAGGTCACATTGTAAGAAAACTTTTACGGATCGTTTTTGACCCCATTGTCCTTTAATTTTTAGGTCATCTGTCGGGATGACCTATTGTCATCATGCACCGTCCGTCGCCGTGCGTAAACTTTTCATTCAAGAAATTTCTTCTCAATAAATAGAACGCCCAGGGTACTGATATTTGGCCTGTAGCATGCTGGGATGAAGAGCTACCAAATTTGTTCAAATGAATGACCTTGACCTTCATTCAAGGTCACAGGGGTCAAAATGGCTAAAATCTTTAAATGTCTATTTTGTGTTGTGCCAATAGTCAGATGACTGTTAAGGCCCATGGGCCTCTTGTTTTATTTGTTCTTAATTTAAAAATAAAATTATATGATGTAATTCCTATATAACTTTGTTGACAGAACCTTTTGGAACAGGAGAGTCATGGGAACTTGGGTCGACGCCCGCCAAGCATGGTCAACAAAATTCGAGAGGCTATCAATTTCATGAGAGATCAACATCTTGAGGTATAATAATTGTGGTAGTCTCCCTTTGTTTATAAATCCAAGTCTTAATATGTACAATATCATCTTATTCCTAGAATCCTTGATTATGTAAAAAATAAACAGTTTCATATCTCTGTATAATTCTAAACATGGTATGTATATGAAGTTTTTATCACCATTGGCCAATTGATGTTTAATTAACAAAAACAAAATAAAAATACAAAATGTCAGTGATATGTCTTTAAACCAATTAGTCCTTCAAAAACAGATGTTTAATTAAGAAAAACAAAATTGAAATATGAATTGTCACTGATATGTCTTTAAACCAACTAGTCCTACATAAACAGCGTAGCCAGATGTCAAACCAATCTTATGTTGAATTTGTATTAATATAATTTTGTTGGTGTTGAATTTTTATTGATACAATTTTGTTTTCAACAGGTGCCCTTCATTGCCTTTTATCGTAAGGAATATGTAGAAGCAGATCTCAACATCAACGACTTATGGAAAATCTGGCAGTTTGATGAAAAGGTAATGATAAGTGAATAGTTTATTTGAATACAAGGTATTTTTCTTCAATCGTTGAATATAAGTTGTTTTCTTTGATCGTTGAATACAAGGTGTTTTTCTTCAATTGTTGAATAAGAATGATATTAGCATAATGAACCTGCAGCAGTTGAAGTTTTTATAATGAATTGAATCATTTATACATGTATTTAAGACTAAAAAACTACTCAAGAAATTCTGTGATAAATGTATATAAGTCTGTGATAAGTCTGTGATAAATGTATATGCAGTACCTGAACTGTTTAACGTTCCCAGCCTAACGCAAACGCAACGCTAAAAAATCGTCCGTTAGCTAACGCTAACGATTAACGATTAACAATAAACGATTAACGCAATACCGGCTAACGATTAACGCAAAACGCAAAACGATCGGCTAGGATAAACCGGAAATACCATTGTTATAATCACGGGCACGGCTTGACGATAAATGAATTACAGATCTTGCTGTTTTGAAATTCAAATGAAAGTACAAGAAAAACTGGAGTATGTTCGGCATTAAAGTTTCTGTATATCATATAAATATTTGCCTATGAAAACTATATGGACACGATGAAGTCAAAGACGACAGTACTCGATGCAAAGTTTCCATGTACAAAATGTACGTTTACGAAATGAATGACAAGAATGGTATTATTCTAAAGTGTCATATTTACCTGATATTTTAAGATATAACAAATTGTTACAACATCTCTTTACTGATAATCACACAATGAAGTCAAACACGACTACTCGATAAGAAGTTTCCACTTCACACGTACGTTTACATACTTGTACAATAGGAGAGTGAATAAGAATTTATATCATGCCTAAGCACATTAGAGTCCCCTTTGCCTCTTGGATATTATTAAGAGAGAATTGTATTAGTCTTAGTGTCATATTTGTCCAACATTTTAAGAAATAACAAACAAATTGTTACAACAACACTTTATTGATAATATCACCGTCACAATGTCATAACTTTAGTGAAGCAATTATGCGTATACTGTTACATGTACTTTAAATGGAAACATTTTCACACAAATACATTTAAAATGCTGTATATCAAATTTCCATCTATATGTTTGATTTCTATTATCGATGTTTCATAACTCAACAATGGTAATAATTAACATCTTATAGTGTTTCCCGCATCAATCACAAGTTTCAGGGTTTTTTCAGATTGTCAAAAGGCTCTTCTGCTTATAATGGAAAATTGTATTCTCGGAATATTTGTTTCATAACCGATTACACGCTGTATATTACTAGGGTGTTCATTCATAAAAGCTCATTGCTTACAATTGACTAGGCATCGATTTTAGGGTCGTACATGTACATTTACAAATGCACGCACATAAGCGACAGCTACTGTAATAAAGATTGAACATTTGAATTCGTGTTTCACCATTTGCAGTTCTCTCATTTTATAGTTCATGCATATAATAAAGATATAAAGAACGAAAATATTTCACTTCCAGTTATTTATATTCAAATTAAGTCAATTATGCATAATCATTGATGACAACGACGATGAAGATAGTGATGCACATGCATACATGTATGTACACTGAAGATAACTGTAAAATTGCATTGCGACAATTTTCTACATATATTTGTAACTGGTGTAAGAAATATAGTTATTTGATCACATTTCATATCAAGCAACTCTTCAATTTACAGTTTAAACAAATTAATTATTCATACAATGTATAAATGTAAGCTAATTCATTCTAACGTAATCTACCGGTATAGGAAAGCATATTGCACACATCAAAACTTTGAAATACGACAGTACATATACATATATGTCCGTGAAATGTACTGTCACAGTGTACATTTTTGTACGGGGCACAGGTAAGTTGGGTATAAAGTTAATCTCCCTCCCAAGAAGGTGTTAATGACAGGTGAACTCCACCCGTGGCCAGCTACAGGGGGTCGACACAAGGTAACACCAGTCGTGACCTATATACCTGTACAGGTAAAATACCCATGCGCGTCACACTGGACATTGAAGAGATTCCAGGTACAAATAACAACGAACACATGTGAGAAGGTGCCCGTGACTGTCCAGTTTTTATTGATATGAGCTTAAAGGTATATCCGTGTCTGATTTGACACGCGTACAGTACGTGTGAAGGCTTACAATGTAACGTACCCCTGCACAGTTCGAATTCTCTACACATGTTTACATCATTTTATTCCATTTTCATATAGATACAAGTACTAATTAATTGCGTTTAAAAACATGTACATGTAAATGCCAAATCTCACCTATTCCCCGTGTTCAAACTCGTCATATTAATGATTTTTAAATTTCACAAACACAAATCTCCCTAGTCTTTTTTTGCCTTCTTCGTACATTGATAATATGTAACATAACAAGAAGAATATTATGCAGCGAGTCTGTAATAACATTTTTAGCACACCATCATCAGATGGTGGGCTATTCAAATCGCTTTTTGTCCGTGGTCCGTGGTCTGTCCTTCCGTCCATCCTTCCGTCCGTCCGTCCGTCCGTTAACAATTCTTGTTATCGCTATTTCTCAGAAAGTACTGAAGGAATTTGTCTCAAAATTCATATGAAGGTTCCCCTAGGGCCCTAAATGTGCATATTGCATTTTGGGATTAATCAGTCAACAAGATGGCTGCCAGGCAGCCATCTTGGATTTTGATAGTTAAAATTTGTTATCGCTATTTCTCAGAAAGTACTGAAGGGATCTGTCTCAAATTTCATATGTAGGTTCCCCTAGGGACCTAGTTGTGCATATTGCATTTTGGGACCGATCGGTGAACAAGATGGCCGCCAGGCAGCCATCTTGGATTTTGATAGCTTGAGATTGTTATCGCTATTTCTCAGAAAGTGCTGAAGGGACCTGTGTCAAATTTCATATGTAGGTTCCCCTAGGAACCTGGTTGTGCATATTGCATTTCGGGACCGATCAGTCAACAAGATGGCCGCCAGGCAGCCATCTTGGAATTTGACATTTAAAGTTTGTTATCGCTATTTCTCAGAAAGTACTGAAGGGATCTGTCTCAAATTTCATATGTAGGTTCTCCTAGGGACCTAGTTGTGCATATTGCGTTTTGGGACCGACCGGTCAACAAAACGGCCGCCAGGCAGCCATATTGGATTTTGATATTTAAAGTTTGTTATTGCTATTTCTCAGAAAGTATTGAATAGATCATTCTCAAATTTCACATGTAGGTTCCCCTAGGGCTCTTGATGTGCATATTGCAATTTTGGACCGATCATCAACAAGATGACCGCCAAGGAACCATCTTGGATTTTGACAGTTGAAGTTTGTTACTGCTATATCTCAGAAAGTACTGAAGCGATCTGTCTCAAATTTTATGTGTAGTATATGTTTGAAAAAGTTTAAAAAGTAGAGAAAAGATCCATCTTTCCATTGTCAGACATAGATCATTCTTTGGTGGGCGCCAAGATCCCTCTGGGATCTCTTGTTTATATTTTTATTATCTCTTTCAGTTGTTGTGGATTCTTTCTAAAATAATGCTTTTGACATTAATATTCTGTAAGACAGTTTCGTTAATATTTGAATTGCTTTGGCAGAAATCATAGTAACTACAAACATATATATGATATATGTTTCTGATAATAATAATAAAAAAAGTGATAATCACATTAAGTTTTGAAATGTCATTTAAATACGAGTATTTCAGAACGTTTTCACGGATAGGAGCGTACGTCATGTATGCGATCTTGTTACTGTACATGTTTTTATTTCAACCACATCTAACAAACATATATACATCCAAAAGAGATATAAAATTCGATACAATATACTTTATTCATATTTTTTTATTTCATAGATGTAATGAAAATCGCTTCTAAAGAAGCGGTAAACGCAATATCATATCCGGATCGTCAAAGCATCTCACTGGTATTTGGTTCTATTTTTAGTGGCTAACTTTAGCGGAAGTGGGTCCTGCAAATGTTAACGCAAACGATTTCTAACGCAAACGATTGCAAATGCAACTAACGATTAACGATCACTAACGCAAACGATAACGATAAACGATTGCTAACGCTAACGCTTGCTAACGGAAATAACGCAAATTTGGGAAAGTTAAACGGTTCAGATACTGTAAGTCTGTGATAAATATATATAAGTCTGTGATAAATGTATATAAGTCTGTGATAAATGTATATAAGTCTGTGATAAATGTATATAAGTCTGTGATAAATATATATAAGTCTGTGATAAATGTATATAAGTCTGTGATAAATATGTATAAGTCTGTGATAAATATGTATAAGTCTGTGATAAATATGTATAAGTCTGTGATAAATGTATATAAGTCTGTGATAAATGTATATAAGTCTTTGATCAATGTATATAAGTCTATGATAAATGTATATAAGACTGTGATAAATGTATATAAGTCTATGATAAATATATATAAGTCTGTGATAAATGTATATAAGTCTGTGATAAATGTATATAAGTCTTTGATCAATGTATATAAGTCTATGATAAATGTATATAAGTCTGTGATAAATGTATATAAGTCTATGATAAATATATATAAGTCTGTGATAAATGTATATAAGTCTGATAAATATATATAAGTCTGATAAGTGTATAAAAGTTTCACATTTCAAAAAGTAAATTGAAACATTTGATTAAAAATATTACATATACATGTATTAATGATAGTAAAAATGATTTAGACAATAAACTGATTAGCCTGACATGGTAGACTTTAATGTTTCTGAAGTTTAAGCCCATATTTTTAGTCCACCATCAACAGATGGTGGGCTATTCAAATCGCTTTTTGTCCGTGGTCCGTGGTCCGTCGTCCGTCCTTCCGTCCGTTAACGATTCTTGTTACCGCTATTTTTCAGAAAGTACTGAAGGGATGTTTCTCAAATTTCATATGTAGGTTCCCCTAGGGCCATAGTTGTGCATATTGTAATTTGGGACCAATCGGTCTACAAAATGGCCGCCAGGCAGCCATCTTGGATTTTGATAGTTAAAGTTTGTTACCGCTATTTCTCAGAATATACCGAAGGGATCTTTCTCAAATTTCACATGTAAGTTTCCCTAGGGTCCTAGTTGTGCATATTGCATTTTGGGACCAATTGGTTAACAAGATGGCCAACAGGCCGCCATCTTGGATTTTGACAATTGAAGTTTGTTACCGCTATTTCTCAGAAAGTACTGAAGGGATCTGTCTCAAATTGCATGTGCAGGTTCCCCTAGGGGTCTAGTTGTGCATATTGCATTTTGGGACCGATCGATGAACAAGATGGCCGACAGGCCGCCATCTTGGATTTTGACAATTGAAGTTTGTTACCGCTATTTCTCAGAATGTACTGAAGGAATCTTTCTCAAATTTCACATGTAAGTTCCCCTAGGGGCCTAGTTGTGCATATTGCATTTTGGGACCAATCTGTTAACAAGATGGCCGGCCGCCATCTTAGATTTTGACAATGGAAGTTTGTTACCGCTATTTCTCAGAAAGTACTAAAGGGATCTGTATCAAATTGCATGTGCAGGTTCCCCTAGGGGCCTAGTTGTGCATATTGCATTTTGGAACCGATCGATGAACAAGAAGGCCGACAGGCCGCCATCTTGGATTTTGACAATTGAAGTTTGTTACAGCTATTTCTCAGAAAGTACTGAAGGGATCTGTCACAAATTGTATGTGCAGGTTCCCCTAGGGCCATAGTTGTGCATATTGTAATTTGGGACCAATCGGTCTACAAAATGGCCGCCAGGCAGCCATCTTGGATTTTGATAGTTAAAGTTTGTTACCGCTATTTCTCAGAATATACCGAAGGGATCTTTCTCAAATTTCACATGTAAGTTTCCCTAGGGTCCTAGTTGTGCATATTGCATTTTGGGACCAATTGGTTAACAAGATGGCCAACAGGCCGCCATCTTGGATTTTGTCAATTGAAGTTTGTTACCGCTATTTCTCAGAAAGTACTGAAGGGATCTGTCTCAAATTGCATGTGCAGGTTCCCCTAGGGGTCTAGTTGTGCATATTGCATTTTGGGACCGATCGATGAACAAGATGGCCGACAGGCCGCCATCTTGGATTTTGACAATTGAAGTTTGTTACCGCTATTTCTCAGAATGTACTGAAGGAATCTTTCTCAAATTTCACATGTAAGTTCCCCTAGGGGCCTAGTTGTGCATATTGCATTTTGGGACCAATCTGTTAACAAGATGGCCGGCCGCCATCTTAGATTTTGACAATGGAAGTTTGTTACCGCTATTTCTCAGAAAGTACTAAAGGGATCTGTATCAAATTGCATGTGCAGGTTCCCCTAGGGGCCTAGTTGTGCATATTGCATTTTGGAACCGATCGATGAACAAGAAGGCCGACAGGCCGCCATCTTGGATTTTGACAATTGAAGTTTGTTACAGCTATTTCTCAGAAAGTACTGAAGGGATCTGTCACAAATTGTATGTGCAGGTTCCCCTAGGAACCTGGTTGTGCATATTGCATTTTAGGACCGATTGGTGAACAAGATGGCCGACAGGCCGCCATCTAGGATTTTGATAATTGAAGTTTGTTACTGTTATATATCTCAGAAAGCAGTCAAAGGATCTTTCTGAAATTTCATGTGTAGTACTATGTAGTAAAAGCTTGAAAAGCAGAGAAAAGATCCCTCTTTCCTTTGTCAGACAAAGATCGTTCTTAGGTGGGCGCCAAGATCCCTCTGGGATCTCTTGTTAGTACAAAGTAAGAAAATGTTTCTATTCTTTGTTATATAGTGGACACAGCTCAGAACCAGAAAAACCAATATGGTCCGCCTGTTTGAGAAAATGCAAAATTACCAGTTTGAGGAGAACGCTGATCCTGACAAGGTTCTGGAGTCTAATGTGAGGGCTCTCACAGAGGAGGATATTGACAGGTATTTCTATGGTGGATCATAACTGTGTCATTTTACTGACATGATCAGAATTTATTGTTTGTTTGATGAAACGTCCAATTAACTACCTGGGTCATTTAAGGACCTGCCAGGTTTAGAAGAAGGGAGGAACAGTCAGAGTACCTGGAGAAAAACCACCACCAACCTGGCCACAGCTCCACATGAGATTCAAACTTACAATCCAGTGCTAATGTCGGGACGCGTTAGTATTCAGAATTTAAACTTAAGGCTAACTTGAATGTATTAGAAAAACTAGGAAGAAATATACTATTTTGATGATAAAATCATTATACAGTGTAACTTCCGAAAACCGAACCTTCTCAAAACCGATCACCTCTAGAAACCGAACATGGATGTCATGTACGGAATGAATTCCTCTTTATTAATAGTATATAAAACTTCCCAAAACCGATCCCTTCCAAATCCGAATACCAGACCGATTTTGAGATCGGAATAGTCAAATTTAACTAAAATACACTTCTGAAAACCGGCCTTACCTGAGCGACACCGATAGATTGCATTGAGGTCTGATCAACCGACTCTGAAATACACACGTACCTGTACCTTAGTTGTCGCATGCTATGTCCTGGGGCATGTATACAGATGTGAAGGCTATAATATAGGTACACAGTATATTTAATCATGTCTATTGTTTAGATATTTAACGAAGGTCTACCACGTGCACGCGGTTTGTTTACTGTAGGAAAACAAGCAGAGCTAGTAATAAAGAGAAAGTTTCGTATTCAAATCACACAGATTTTTTATTTAAATTATCTGTATGAAGAAGCCAAAGCCATATATTGTTTTAGTAAATGACTATGTCATATAATGACCGGCATCGACTGATCATCATGTAATATTAGACCATATAATTTGATTCTTGACGTAACCGGAAGCGATCGGCCGTATGTAGGTTAGTGCAGACGACAACATCCCCAAGAACATTTACGCAACTAACTTACTAAACTACGTTTATAAGCGGTAACAAAGTCAAGATTGTTGTAATCCATTCCTTTTTAAATGTATGATTCTCTCTTTTGTGATAACATTCACATGAACAATCAATATCGGTCGGTTTTAACAAACACTAGCCATACATGCGGTACACTAGTGTAAAAAACGACTTCCAATCTATTAAATCCGGATCATAATGATCGGTATTCAGTTCACTTCTCCAAACCGAACCCTCTCTAAACCGGCCAAAATTATGTGCACCGACCATGATCGGTTTCGGAAGGTTCCACTGTAATTATTTTTTCTTTGTGTTCATACTAAATCTGATATACTGATTGGCTGATTCTATTTTTTCATACCACTATTGAAAAAAAATCAATCTGAGAACCGCGAGAAATCTCAATGTTATTGTGACGTCACAATAGAAACATTTTTTTCGTCTTTGTGTGGTCTGCCTTGTGACATTTGAGCCAATAAGAAATTAAAAAGTTGAACTTCATAATTGAATTCTGTAGCAAAACAGAACATAAACCGTGCTTTTGTTTGTGTAGAATCAAACAAGTACAGACCATCGAGGAGCTGAGGGATGTCTACCAGCACTTCCTGTTATATTACGGACCGGACATCCCAAAAATGAGGAATGCAGAGAAAGTTAAGGCTCGTCACGACGAGGAAGGGGAACGCCCTGAAAATGAGGAGCCTCCCGAACAGCAGGAGATGATCAAACAGGCGTCTCGTAAAAGTGGTTACACGATCTGTCAACAAAATAAGCTAGGTTTGTACATGTTCCGTCAACAGAATAAGCTAGGTTTGTACATTATCTGTCAACAGAATAAGCTTAATTTGAACGTGTTCTGTCAACAGAATAAGCTAGGTTCGTACACAATCTGTCAAAAGAATGAGCTAGGTTTGTACATGATCTGATAACAGAATAAGCTAGATTTGTATATCTGTCAATAGAATAGTCTAGGTTTGTACATGATCTGTCAACAGAATCAGCTAGATTTGTACACGAACTGTCAACAGAATAAGCTTGATTTGTACACAATCTGTCAACAGAATAGGCTAGGTTCTTACACGATCTGTCAACAGAATAAGCTAGGTTCTTACACAATCTGTCAACAGAATAAGCTAGGTTCGTACACAATCTGTCAACAGAATAAGCTAGGTTCTTACACAATCTGTCAACAGAATAAGCTAGGTATGTACACAATCTGTCAACAGAATAAGCTAGATTTGTACATGATCTGTCAACAGAATAAGCTAGGTTCTTACATGATTTGTCAACAGAATAAGCTAGGTTTGTACACAATCTGTCAACAAAATAAGCTAGGTTTGTACATGATCTGTCAACAGAATAAGCTAAATTTGTACACAATCTGTCAACAGAATAAGCTAGATTTGTACATGATCTGTCAACAGAATAAGCTAGATTTGTACATGAACTGTCAACTGAATAAACTTGATTTGTACACGATCTGTCAACAGAATAAGCTAGATTTGTACACGATCTGTCAACAGAATAAGCAAGGTTCTTACACGATCTGTCAACAGAATAAGCTAGGTTCTTACACAATCTGTCAACAGAATAAGCTAGGTTCGTACACAATCTGTCAACAGAATAAGCAAGGTTCTTACACAATCTGTCAACAGAATAAGCAAGGTTCTTACACGATCTGTCAGCAGAATAAGCTAGATTTGTACACGATCTGTCAACAGAATAAGCTAGATTTGTACAGGATCTTTCAACAGAATAAGCTAGATTTGTACACAATCTGTCAACAGAATAAGCAAGGTTCTTACACGATCTGTCAACAGAATAAGCTAGGTTCGTACACAATCTGTCAACAGAATAAGCTAGGTTCGTACACGAACTGTCAACAGAATAAGCTAGATTTGTACATGAACTGTCAACTGAATAAACTTGATTTGTACACGATCTGTCAACAGAATAAGCTAGGTTTGTACACAATCTGTCAACAGAATAAGCTAGATTTGTACACGATCTGTCAACAGAATAAGCAAGATTCTTACACAATCTGTCAACAGAATAAGCTAGGTTTGTTCATGATTTGTCAACAGAATAAGCTAGGTTCGTACACAATCTGTCAACAGAATAAGCTTGGTTCGTACACAATCTGTCAACAGAATAGGCTAGGTTTGTACATGATCTGTCAACAGAATAAGCCAGATTCTTACACAATCTGTCAGCAGAATAAGCTAGATTTGTACACGATCTGTCAACAGAATAAGCAAGGTTCTTACACGATCTGTCAACAAAATAAGCTAGGTTCGTACACAATCTGTCAACAGAATAAGCTAGGTTCGTACACGAACTGTCAACAGAATAAACTAGATTTGTACAGGATCTGTCAACAGAATAAGCTCCTTTTTTACTCAATCTGTCAACAGAATAGGCTAGGTTTGTACAGGATCTGTCAACAGAATAAGCCAGGTTCTTACACAATCTGTCAGCAGAATAAGCTAGATTTGTACACGATCTGTCAACAGAATAAGCTAGATTTGTACACGATCTGTCAACAGAATAGGCTAGGTTTGTACACAATCTGTCAACAGAATAAGCTAGATTTGTACAGGATCTGTCAACAGAATAACCTCGGTTTGTACACAATCTGTCAACAGAATAGGCTAGGTTTGTACATGATCTGTCAACAGAATAAGCCAGGTTCTTACACAATCTGTCAGCAGAATAAGCTAGATTTGTACACAATCTGTCAACAGAATAGGCTAGGTTCTTACACGATCTGTCAACAGAATGAGCTA
Organism: Argopecten irradians; assembly: GCF_041381155.1. Lineage (NCBI taxonomy): Eukaryota > Metazoa > Mollusca > Bivalvia > Pectinida > Pectinidae > Argopecten > Argopecten irradians. The sequence goes on along the minus strand of NC_091142.1, from coordinate 947,246 downwards.
GGTTCTTACACAATCTGTCAACAGAATAAGCTAGGTTCGTACACAATCTGTCAACAGAATAAGCTAGGTTCTTACACAATCTGTCAACAGAATAAGCTAGGTATGTACACGATCTCTCAACAGAATAAGCTAGATTTGTACACGAACTGTCAACAAAATAAGCTTGATTTGTACACAATCTGTCAACAGAATAAGCTAGGTTCTTACACGATCTGTCAACAGAATACGCTAGGTTTGTACACGATCTGTCAACAAAATAAGCTAGGTTTGTACATGATCTGTCAACAGAATAAGCTCAATTTGTACACAATCTGTCAACAGAATAAGCTAGATTTGTACATGATCTGTCAACAGAATAAGCTAGATTTGTACATGAACTGTCAAATGAATAAACTTGATTTGTACTCGATCTGTCAACAGAATAAGCTAGGTTTGTACACAATCTGTCAACAGAATAAGCTAGATTTGTACACGATCTGTCAACAGAATAAGCAAGGTTCTTACACAATCTGTCAACAGAATAAGCTAGGTTTGTACATGATTTGTCAACAGAATAAGCTAGGTTCGTACACAATCTGTCAACAGAATAAGCTTGGTTCGTACACAATCTGTCAACAGAATAGGCTAGGTTTGTACATGATCTGTCAACAGAATAAGCCAGGTTCTTACACAATCTGTCAGCAGAATAAGCTAGATTTGTACACGATCTGTCAACAGAATAAGCAAGGTTCTTACACGATCTGTCAACAAAATAAGCTAGGTTCGTACACAATCTGTCAACAGAATAAGCTAGGTTCGTACACGAACTGTCAACAGAATAAACTAGATTTGTACAGGATCTGTCAACAGAATAAGCTCCTTTTTTACTCAATCTGTCAACAGAATAGGCTAGGTTTGTACAGGATCTGTCAACAGAATAAGCCAGGTTCTCACACAATCTGTCAGCAGAATAAGCTAGATTTGTACACGATCTGTCAACAGAATAAGCTAGATTTGTACACGATCTGTCAACAGAATAGGCTAGGTTTGTACACAATCTGTCAACAGAATAAGCTAGATTTGTACAGGATCTGTCAACAGAATAAGCTCAGTTTGTACACAATCTGTCAACAGAATAGGCTAGGTTTGTACATGATCTGTCAACAGAATAAGCCAGGTTCTTACACAATCTGTCAGCAGAATAAGCTAGATTTGTACACGATCTGTCAACAGAACAAGCTAGATTTGTACACGATCTGTCAACAGAATAGGCTAGGTTTGTACACAGTCTGTCGACAGAATAAGCTAGATTTGTACATGATCTGTCAACATAATAAGCTAGGTTTGTCTCTAATTGTGTTATTATTTCTTGGTGAGAAAAGCATTTGTCGTTGGTTTAGATAAATCAGGCCCCATGTAAAAAGAAGGTACAACAGAATAACTAAATAGATTGTCTTGTTTGATTTGTAGATGATATTGCCCAGAAATTTGGCTTGTCACCAGAACAGTTTGGTGAGAATTTGCGAGACAACTACCAGCGTCATGATGTAGAACAGTACCCACTGGAGCCGCTGGAAGTCGCCAAGGAGTATATCTGCAGGTCTGAAAAATATGAAAATATACTTAGTTATTGATAGTCCAAAAGACCAAGGAATATATCTGCAGGTCTGAAACTTGTGAAAATATAGTTAATGATTTATAGTTCAAAGGACCAAGGAGCTTATGCCATACTGTGAGATCCGTCACAAAAATGACTTATGGTCAGAATTTTACCAAATTTGGCTGGTAATATCATAATGAGGTGGGGAATCCAAGTTGTACTAATGGTCGGGCTGACCCCCGGGGAGCCAAAGGGCAAGGATCATAACGGAAGCACCCTTATGTGTTTGGGATTCAGAATTGTGTGTAATCTGTAACATTTATATTACAAAAGTGTATTTCTTGTTTCAGTCAATTCCCGACAGACGAGGAAGTTCTGCTTGGCGCCCGCCACATGGTCGCCATGCAGATTTGTCATGACCCTCTGGTGCGACAGTGTGTCAGACAGACCTACTTTGAACGTGCCAAAATTAATGTTGTCCCGACTAAGAAGGGTATCAAGGTAGGTGTATTCCTGATAAAGCATTCATGGAATTCTATCACCCTTGTATTTCAATAATGAGCTGATGTTTGGGCAGGTGACCCTCTGACCTTTTCAGGTCTGTGCCGGGGATCAAATTTCAGCTGGCTTAGTGAAAGGCAAGTGGCTTATTTCTTATTCCAAATTGAAAGGTTTTGATGATATTATATATGCTTTGTGTCTACAGGAGATCGACGAGGCCCATCCCTGTTACGCCATGAAATATCTAAAGAATAAACCAGTAAAGGACCTGAAGGACGAGATGTTCCTCAAACTCACTCAGGTATGAGTCAGCGTACTTTGTAGACATAACAGTTTTCTATACATATCCCAGTTTCAATATCCAATTTATCGCCGCTGACAAATAAGGCATGTTTGACTAGCTTTGTTTTGAATTTCTGACCAGGGAGAAGAAGATGGCCTGTTGACTATCAGCATGTTTATAGATGATATGTCAGAAAGTGCACAGACCTATTTTGAGGAAGTTCGTCAGCTGTTCTATCGAGTAAGTAATTTCATCATCATGTTTCTTTAAATCTTTGATAAAGACGGTCCACGGGGACCAAAATTTGGATGATGGAGTTGTTTATGTTTAATATCCTTTATAACAGGTTGTGGCATTCATTAATTGTTGAGAAATACTAACGACCTATGTATCTTTATACAATTTCCCATTTTTAGGTCATGTGACCCGAAGGGTCAGGATGACCTATAGTCATCATGCTTCGTCCGTCGTCGTGCGCCGTCCGTAAACTTTTCACATTTCAATCTTCTTCTCAAGTTTGACCAGTGGGATTGAGCTGAAACTTACATGAAATGATCCTGACATGGTCCCGACAAAGTGTTTTTATTTTTTGGGTCGATCTGAAATCCAAGATGGCCGCCACAGCCGCCATCTTGAAAACACATTTTGAACTTCTTCTCAAGTTCTACTGGTGCGATTTGGCTGAGACTTGCATGAAATGATCCTGACATGGTCCCGACAAAGTGTTCTTATTTTTCGAGTGGATCAAAAATCCAAGATGGCCGCCACAGCCGCCATCTTGAAAACACATTTTGAACTTCTTCTCTAGTTCTAATGGTGCGATTTGGCTGAGACTTGCATGAAATGATCCTGACATGGTCCCGACAAAGTGTTTTTATTTTTTGGGTCGATCTGAAATCCAAGATGGCCGCCACAGCCGCCATATTGAAAACACATTTTGAACTTCTTCTTAAGTTCTACCAGTGCGATTTGGCTGAAACTTGCATGAAATGATCCTGACATGGTCCCGACAAAGTGTTGTTATTTTTCGGGTCGATCTGAAATCCAAGATGGCCGCCACAGCCGCCATCTTGAAAACACATTTTGAACTTCTTCTCAAGTTCTACTGGTGCGATTTGGCTGAGACTTGCATGAAATGATCCTGACATGGTCCCGACAAAGTGTTCTTATTTTTCGGGTCGATCAAAAATCCAAGATGGCCGCCACAGCCGCCATCTTGAAAACACATTTTGAACTTCTTCTCAAGTTCAACCGGTGCGATTTGGCTGAGACTTGCATGAAATGATCCTGACATGGTCCCGACAAAGTGTTTTTATTTTTTGGGTCGATCCGAAATCCAAGATGGCCGCCACAGCCGCCATATTGAAAACACATTTTGAACTTCTTCTTAAGTTCTACCAGTGCGATTTGGCTGAAACTTGCATGAAATGATCCTGACATGGTCCCGACAAAGTGTTGTTATTTTTCGGGTCGATCTGAAATCCAAGATGGCCGCCACAGCCGCCATCTTGAAAACACATTTTGAACTTCTTCTCAAGTTCTACTGGTGCGATTTGGCTGAGACTTGCATGAAATGATCCTGACATGGTCCTGACAAAGTGTTCTTATTTTTCGGGTCGATCAAAAATCCAAGATGGCCGCCATAGCCGCCATTTTGAAAACACATTTTGAACTTCTTCTCAAGTTCAACCAGTGCGATTTGGCTGAAACTTGCATGAAATGATCCTGACATGGTCCCGGCAAAGTGTTCTCATTTTCGGGTCGATCTGAAATCCAAGATGGCCGCCACAGCCGCCATCTTGAAAACACATTTTGAACTTCTTCTCAAGTTCTACCAGTGCGATTTGGCTGAAACTTGCATGAAATGATCCTGACATGGTCCCGACAAAGTGTTGTTATTTTTCGGGTCGATCTGAAATCCAAGATGGCCGCCACAGCTGCCATCTTGAAAACACATTTTGAACTTCTTCTCAAGTTCTACTAGTGCGATTTGGCTGAAACTTGCATGAAATGATCCTGACATGGTCCCGACAAAGTGTTGTTATTTTTCGGGTCTATCCGAAATCCAAGATGGCCGCCACAGCCGCCATCTTGAAAACACATTTTGAACTTCTTCTCAAGTTCTACCAGTGCGATTTGGCTGAAACTTGCATGAAATGATCCTGACATGGTCCTGACAAAGTGTTCTTATTTTTCGGGTCGATCCAAAATCCAAGATGGCTGCCACAGCCGCCATCTTGAAAACACATTTTGAACTTCTCAAGTGCTACCAGTGCGATTTGGCTGAAACTTGCATGAAATGATCCTGACATGGTCCCGACAAAGTGTTCTTATTTTTCGGGTCGATCCGAAATCCAAGATGGCCGCCACAGCTGCCATCTTGAAAACACATTTTGAACTTCTTCTCAAGTTCTACCAGTTCGATTTGGCTGAAACTTGCATGAAAGGAGCATGACATGGTCCCAACAAAGTGTTGTTACATCTCTGGTTGATCCCCAATCGAAGATGGCAACCATGACACTATATCTAATTAATTTCCTATATGATTATTGCCAAGGTACTCAAATGACCGTTAAGGCCCATGGGCCTCTTGTGTGTCTTGATATCTAAACCCAGAGTCTGTGGGTAGCATGTCATACTCAATACTGTAGGCTGTGGCCTGTTTCTCTGCATTGATGTGTAACATTTGGTTCAATAGGATGAATTCAGTCACCTGGTGCAGCAGTGGAATTTACAGAGAAGTCAAGCTCTGGAGCGAGCTCTCAACAAGCTCCTTTACCCTCAGATGGAGAAAGAGCTCAAAGCCAGGCTCATAGCAGAAGCCAAAGAAGGGATCCTAAAGGTATGTTTGACATTCATGTCTGGAACAGGCTATTACTGTCGCTGGATTTACTTGTTAAAGGGAACTACATAGCAATATAAAACTTAATGATGAAAGTCTAAGAAGTGTATGTGTTTGCTATTCATGGCCATCGAATATTAAAGCTTTGAAAGAAGTTATATCAAAGTTAGTATTCAATAATCTCCTTTTTATCCTTGTGTAGGCCTGCTGTAGAAAACTGTATAACTGGCTCAAGGTAGCGCCCTACCAAGCTGATCAACAGCTCGAGGACGATTACGATTATGACGAGAAGGAGGGTCTTCGTGTTCTTGGGATCTCATTTATCACTACAAGGTTTGTAATACTCCTGATATGAAGGTCACTTAAGTATTGATGTCACTATTTTTTAATTTTATCGGGGTATGAAAAAAAATTTGTTTGCAAACTGTGTGAATCCGCGTAGCGGATTCTCACAAAAGTTTGCAAACAATTTTTCTTTTCATAACCCGATAAAATTAAAAAATAGTGACATCAATACTTATAATTAATTTTATACTCTATTTGATAAAATGAAGTATGTTTAAATGTAACATTACAGTGGTTTTTCAAGGGACTCTTTTTTCCGAATCAATACGCAACGTCAATGTCTCTATTGTGACGTCACGATAACGTCGGGGTTTCGCGCCATTCTCGGATTTTTTTTTCATAGTGGTATGCAAAAAAAATATTGGCCAATCAGAAAGCCAGATTTGGTATGAAAACAAAGAAAAATTAATTATATCCAGTCCCATGTCTCACTTAGATACATACACATTTCTAATTTTTCATGCAATTCATAATTAAAGAAATTTTTCAGTGACAATGGAAGAAAGTGAATTAGATGTTTAAACAGCACACAGTTTGATATATAAAGTATTTGTACTCTTAAAAAAAAAGGGAGAAGGGGGGGGGGGCTGGTGGTGGTTAAAAGATGATAATGGAGGGAGGACTTGGTAATAGATATCTGTGTTATCAACAATAGAAAGATTAAAATGTAACCTAGCTTCTGAACTTTTATAAGTCATTAGATATTTTGGTTTTACTGATAACAGAGACACACCTGGTTTCGGGGCTCTAATTGATGGAGAAGGACAGGTTACAGACTTCATACGAATGCCGTATCTTACCAAGAGACGGAACGCATGGAGACAGCAAGATAAGGAGGGCAAGGTAGGATTTAACTTGTGCAGATTATACACTCTTCTGGTGAGGGTATAAGATATCCCTTAACTTGTACAGAGTATCCACACTTCTGGTAAGGGTAAGATATCTCTGAACTTTTACAGAGTATCCACACTTCTGATAAGGGTAAGATATCTCTTAACTTGTACAGAGTATCCACACTTCTGATAAGGGTAAGATATCTCTTAACTTGTACAGAGTATCCACACTTCTGATAAGGGTAAGATATCTCTTAACTTGTACAGAGTTTCCACACTTCTGGTAAGGGTAAGATATCTCTTAACTTGTACAGAGTATCCACACTTCTGGTAAGGGCAATATATCTCTTAACTTGTACGGAGTATCCGCACTTCTGGGGGGAGGATAAGATATCTCACAACTTGTACAGAGTATCCACACTTCTGGTGAGGGTAAGATATCTCTTAACTTGCACAGAGTATCCACACTTCTGTAGGGAGGGTAAGGTGTCTCTGAACTTGTTCAGAGTATCCACACTTCTGGGGGGAGGTTAAGATATCTCTTAAGTTGTACAGAGTATCCACACTTCTGAGGGGAGGGTAAGAGATCTCTTAACTTGTACGGAGTATCCGCACTTCTGGGGGGAGGATAAGATATCTCACAACTTGTACAGAGTATCCACACTTCTGGTGAGGGTAAGATATCTCTTAACTTGCACAGAGTATCCACACTTCTGTAGGGAGGGTAAGGTGTCTCTGAACTTGTTCAGAGTATCCACACTTCTGGGGGGAGGTTAAGATATCTCTTAAGTTGTACAGAGTATCCACACTTCTGAGGGGAGGGTAAGAAATCTCTTAACTTGTACAGAGTATCCACACTTCTGGTGAGGGTAAGATATCTCATAACTTGTACAGAGTATCCACACTTCTGGTAAGGGTAAGATATCTCTTAACTTGTACAGAGTATCCACACTTCTGGTAAGGGCAAGATATTTCTCAACTTGTACAGAGTATCCACACTTCTGGTGAGGGTAAGATATCTCTTAACTTGCACAGAGTATCCACACTTCTGTAGGGAGGGTAAGGTGTCTCTGAACTTGTTCAGAGTATCCACACTTCTGGGGGGAGGTTAAAATATATCTTAAGTTGTACAGAGTATCCACACTTGTGAGGGGAGGGTAAGATATCTCTTAATTTGTACAGAGTATCCACACTTCTGGTGAGGGTAAGATATCTCATAACTTGTACAGAGTATCCACACTTCTGGTAAGGGTAAGATATTGCTTAACTTGTACAGAGTATCCACACTTATGGTAAGGGCAAGATATTTCTCAACTTGTACAGAGTATCCACACTTATGGTGAGGGTAAGATATCTCATAACTTGTACAGAGTATCCACATTTCTGGTGAGGGTAAGATATCTCTTAACTTGCACAGAGTATCCACACTTCTGGGGGGAGGGTAAGGTGTCTCATAATTTGTACAGAGTATCCACACTTCTGAGGGGAGGATGAGATATATTTGAACTTGTACAGAGTATCCACACTTCTAGGGGCAGAGTAAGATATCTCATAACTTGTACAGAGTATCCACACTTCTGAGGGGAGGGTAAGATATCTCTTAACTTGTACAGAGTATCCGCACTAATGGTGAGGGTAAGATATCTCATAACTTGTACAGAGTATCCACACTTCTGGTAAGGGTAAGATATCTCTTAACTTGTACAGAGTATCCACACTTCTGGTAAGGGCAAGATATCTCTCAACTTGTACAGAGTATTCACACTTCTGGGGAGATGTTAATATATCTTATAACTTGTACAGAGTATCCACACTTCTGGTGAGGGTAAGCTATCTCTTAACTTGCACAGAGTATCCACACTTCTGGGGGGAGGGTAAGGTGTCTCATAACTTGTACAGAGTATCCACACTTCTGAGGGGAGGATGAGATATCTCTGAACTTGTACAGAGTATCCACACTTCTAGGGGCAGAGTAAGATATCTCTGAACTTGTACAGAGTATCCACACTTCTGGGGGGAGGGTAAGATATCTCATAACTTGTACAGAGTATCCACACTTCTAGGGGCAGAGTAAGATATATCATAACTTGTACAGAGTATCCACACTTCTGGGGGGAGGGTAAGATATCTTATAACTTGTACAGAGTATCCTTACTTCTGTGGGAATGGTTAGGTGTCTCATAACTTGTACAGAGTTTCCATACTTCTGAGGGGAGTGTAAGATATCTCTGAACTTGAACAGAGTATCCACACTTCTGGTAAGGGTAAGATATCTCTTAACTTGTACAGAGTATCCACACTTCTGGTAAGGGCAAGATATTTCTCAACTTGTACAGAGTATCCACACTTCTGGGGGGATGGTAAGATATCTTATAACTTGTACAGAGTATCCACACTTCTGTTGAGGGTAAGATATCTCATAACTTGTACAGAGTATCCACATTTCTGGTGAGGGTAAGATATCTCTTAACTTGCACAGAGTATCCACACCTCTGGGGGGAGGGTAAGGTGTCTCATAATTTGTACAGAGTATCCACACTTCTGAGGGGAGGATGAGATATATTTGAACTTGTACAGAGTATCCACACTTCTAGGGGCAGAGTAATATATCTCATAACTTGTACAGAGTATCCACACTTCTGGGGGGAGGGTAAGATATCTTATAACTTGTACAGAGTATCCTTACTTCTGTGGGAATGGTTAGGTGTCTCATAACTTGTACAGAGTTTCCATACTTCTGAGGGGAGTGTAAGATATCTCTGAACTTGAACAGAGTATCCACACTTCAAGGGGCAGAGTAAGATATCTAATAACTTTACAAAGTATCCACACATGAGATTTCCAGAATTTCTATGGTTTAAAAAAAGATGTTAATACTTTTACTTGTTCCAGGAACAAGACATGGAAAAACTTAAAGATTTTATCTCCACCAAGAAACCACATGTGGTGGCTGTCTCCGCGGAGTCAAGGTAAAATATAGATGATATAATACTTTTGTAATGTTAAATATGTGTTCTCAGAATTGCTTGGTGTCATTTTGAACAAGTCTCATTTTAATAGCTTGTGGTATATGAAGAGAGTGGTTCAATGACAAGGCTTGCGCTGTCAGTCGCCATAGGCGCCAATGGCGAATTTGAAATGCATTTGGCGATTTAAAAACAGCAAAAAAAGAAGAATTTTTCATGAACCCAAAGTTTTCATCCCACTACAGACGTTTCCATACAGTGAAATTCGCCAATTCTAGCCATACACCAGACAATAGGGCACTGGCTTGATAATTAGGTAAACAAAAGAGGTGTGAACACTCCCTGACCACCACCCAGATCCTAATTAGCTGCCTGGGGCTGTTTCCACCTGGGCTTGGTAGTGTCACACGTGTGTATTACAGCTGAAGTTGATCTGCCGATTGGCCACCATTAGAAAACAATTACCAGCTGGCCTTTCAATACATTTTGTGATTACAGCTAGTGAGCATTACATCAAAAACAAACATAGCTTACAACTGTAATTGATTTACTCACGTTTTTAATGTATAATAGGCCTAACTGTCCCCCAAGTCACAAAGTTTGCAATCGTAATGGCCGCCATTTTGGATAATTGTAATAGTCGGCCCGGATCGGTACAACTTCAGGAATTCATTAAAAATCATGTTTAAAAAAAATAGGAAGGGATTTTTTTCCGTAATTTTTGTGTACATTTTTGAAAATAAAAATACATTATGAAAAAATATTAATGGTAAATATAAATACATTTTAATCAATTAAATTTCAAAGAAATTTTCACTTTTTCTCTCTCTCAAATTAGATCTATTTTTTATTATTTCAACTGATACTGTAACAGGTTTGACACAGTTTTTTTTTAATTTAGTACTTCTGTTGTGATGAAAATTAAGTAAATATTTCCATTCAATTAAGTCCAGTATTTTTTTATATATATATATTTCAATAAAAGATATATAAAATATAAAGGTATTAGGATTTAAATACATGTTTAATTGGCATTGTTTCCCCTTCTTTTAATCAATATAAAAGATATAAAAAATTGTCCACGTGAAGAATACCCAGGTAGAGCGACACGCGACCCGCAAATTTCAATTGGCGAATCCAATTTTTGACCCAGAGCTAGCCCTGAATGATGACCACAATTGCACGTCCAGTCTGTTTCTCTGGTTCTATAAACGTTGACTTATTGTAGGGACGCCCTGATGGTGATGTTATAAATCTTTACATTGTAGGCTAGGGATGTCCTGATGGTGATGTTATAAATCTGTACGTTGTAGGCTAGGGATGTCCTGATGGTGATGTTATAAATCTTTACGTTGTAGGCTAGGGATGTCCTGATGGTGATGTTATAAATCTTTACGTTGTAGGCTAGGGATGTCCTGATGGTGATGTTATAAATCTTTACATTGTAGGCTAGGGATGTCCTGATGGTGATGTTATAAATCTTTACATTGTAGGCTAGGGATGTCCTGATGGTGATGTTATAAATCTTTACGTTGTAGGGATGTCCTGATGGTGATGTTATAAATCTTTACATTGTAGGGATGTCATGATGGTGATGTTATAAATCTTTACATTGTAGGGATGTCCTGATGGTGATGTTATAAATCTTTACATTGTAGGGAAGCCCTGATGGTGATGTTATAAATCTTTACATTGTAGGCTAGGGATGTCCTGATGGTGATGTTATAAATCTTTACATTGTAGGGATGTCCTGATGGTGATGTTATAAATCTTTACGTTGTAGGGATGTCCTGATGGTGATGTTATAAATCTTTACGTTGTAGGGATGTCCTGATGGTGATGTTATAAATCTTTACATTGTAGGCTAGGGATGTCCTGATGGTGATGTTATAAATCTTTACGTTGTAGGGATGTCCTGATGGTGATGTTATAAATCTTTACGTTGTAGGGATGTCCTGATGGTGATGTTATAAATCTTTACATTGTAGGCTAGGGATGTCCTGATGGTGATGTTATAAATCTTTACGTTGTAGGGATGCCCTGATGGTGATAGAGGATGTGAAGTCTGTAATTGATGATCTTTGCCAGGAACAACAGATGGCTCCCATATCTGTGGAACTTGTCGACAACGAGCTCGCCATGGTCTACGAAAATAGTGCTAAGGCACAGGTAAGATGTTACAAACTAGACATGAATCAAAGTACTGAAAGTACTGAAGAAGGTGTAGCTCAGATACAAACTAGACATGAAAAAAGGGCATACTACTATCCTGTCAAAATTGTTGTAGGAACCTTCCAAGAGATAGATAGATGGTAGAGCAAATACTGAGAATATCTGTTTTAATTTTCCATGTTAGAACAAGTTCCAAGAATATTTGTTTTAATTGGTAGAGCGACTACTGAAAATATTTGTTTTGATTTAACACGGTAGAGCGAGTTCCCAGAGTATTTGTTTTAATTTTCATTGGTAGAGTGAGTAGTGAGAATATTTGTTTTAATTTTCCATGGTAGACGGAGTTCCGAGATTATTTGTTTTAATTTTTAGGTCATCTGACCCGAAGGGTCAGGATGACCTATTGTCATCATGCACCGTCCGTCGTCGCCGTGCCGTGCGCCGTCCGCCGTCCGCCGTCCGCCGTGCGCCGTGCGTAAACTTTTTATTCAAACGACTTCTTCTCAAGAACCAGAAGGCCCAGGGTACTCATATTTGGCGTGTAGGTTGCTGGGATGGAGGGCTACCAAGTTTGTTCAAATGAATGACCTTGACCTTCATTCAAGGTCACAGGGGTCAAAAAGGCTAAAATTTTTAAACAACTTCTTCTCAAGAACCAGAAGGCCCAGGGTACTGATATTTGCCCTGTAGGATGCTGGGATGAAGGGCTACCAAGTTTGTTCGAATAAATGACCTTGACCTTCATTCAAGGTCACGAGGGTCAAATAGGCTAAAATCCTTTAAACAACTTCTTGTGAATAACTAAGAGGCCTAGAGACCTGATATTAGGCCTGTGGCATGCTGGGATGAAGGGCTACCAAGTTTGTTCAAATAAATGACCTTGACCTTCATTCAAGGTCACGAGGGTCAAATAGGCTAAAATCTTTAAACAACTTCTTCTCAAGAACCAGAAGGCCCAGGGTACTGATATTGGGCCTGTGACATGCTTGGATGAAGGGCTACCAAGTTTGTTCAAATGAATGACCTTGACCTTCAATCAAGATCACAGGGGTCAAAAAGGCCAAAATCTTTAAACAACTTCTTCTCAAGAACCAGAAGGCCCAGGGTACTGATATTTGCCCTGTAGGATGCTGGGATGAAGGGCTACCAAGTTTGTTCAAATAAATGACCTTGACCTTCATTCAAGGTCACACTGGTCAAATAGGCTAAAATCCTTTAAATAACTTCTTGTGAATAACTAAGAGGCCTAGAGACCTGATATTAGGCCTGTGGCATGCTGGGATGAAGGGCTACCAAGTTTGTTCAAATAAATGACATTGACCTTCATTCAAGGTCACGAGGGTCAAATAGGCTAAAATCTTTAAACAACTTCTTGTGAATAACTAAGAGGCCTAGAGACCTGATATTAGGCCTGTGGCATGCTGGAATGAAGGGCTACGAAGTTTGTTCAAATAAATGACATTGACCTTCATTCAAGGTCACGAGGGTCAAATAGGCTAAAATCTTTAAACAACTTCTTCTCAAGAACCAGAAGGCCCAGGGTACTGATATTTGCCCTGTAGGATGCTGGGATGAAGGGCTACCAAGTTTGTTCAAATAAATGACCTTGACCTTCATTCAAGGTCACGAGGGTCAAAAAGGCTAAAATCTTTAAACAACTTCTTCTCAAGAACCAGAAGGCCCAGGGTACTGATATTTGCCCTGTAGGATGCTGGGATGAAGGGCTACCAAGTTTGTTCAAATAAATGACCTTGACCTTCATTCAAGGTCACGAGGGTCAAATAGGCTAAAATCTTTAAACGACTTCTTCTCAAGAACCAGAAGGCCCAGGGTACTCATATTGGGACTGTGACATGCTTGGATGAAGGGCTACCAAGTTTGTTCGAATAAATGACCTTGACCTTCATTCAAGGTCACAGGGGTCAAATAGGCTAAAATCCTTTAAATAACTTCTTGTGAATAACTAAGAGGCCTATAGACCTGATATTAGGCCTGTGGGATGAAGGGCTACCAAGTTTGTTCAAATAAATGACATTGACCTTCATTCAAGGTCACGAGGGTCAAATAGGCTAAAATCTTTAAACAACTTCTTGTGAATAACTAAGAGGCCTAGAGACCTGATATTAGGCCTGTGGCATGCTGGAATGAAGGGCTACCAAGTTTGTTCAAATAAATTACATTGACCTTCATTCAAGGTCACGAGGGTCAAATAGGCTAAAATCTTTAAACAACTTCTTCTCAAGAACCAGAAGGCCCAGGGTACTGATATTTGCCCTGTAGGATGCTGGGATGAAGGGCTACCAAGTTTGTTCAAATAAATGACATTGACCTTCATTCAAGGTCACGAGGGTCAAATAGGCTAAAATCTTTAAACAACTTCTTCTCAAGAACCAGAAGGCCCAGGGTACTGATATTTGCCCTGTAGGATGCTGGGATGAAGGGCTACCAAGTTTGTTCAAATAAATGACCTTGACCTTCATTCAAGGTCACGAGGGTCAAAAAGGCTAAAATCTTTAAACAACTTCTTCTCAAGAACCAGAAGGCCCAGGGTACTGATATTTGCCCTGTAGGATGCTGGGATGAAGGGCTACCAAGTTTGTTCAAATAAATGACCTTGACCTTCATTCAAGGTCACGAGGGTCAAATAGGCTAAAATCTTTAAACGACTTCTTCTCAAGAACCAGAAGGCCCAGGGTACTCATATTGGGACTGTGACATGCTTGGATGAAGGGCTACCAAGTTTGTTCGAATAAATGACCTTGACCTTCATTCAAGGTCACAGGGGTCAAATAGGCTAAAATCCTTTAAATAACTTCTTGTGAATAACTAAGAGGCCTATAGACCTGATATTAGGCCTGTGGGATGAAGGGCTACCAAGTTTGTTCAAATAAATGACATTGACCTTCATTCAAGGTCACGAGGGTCAAATAGGCTAAAATCTTTAAACAACTTCTTGTGAATAACTAAGAGGCCTAGAGACCTGATATTAGGCCTGTGGCATGCTGGAATGAAGGGCTACCAAGTTTGTTCAAATAAATGACATTGACCTTCATTCAAGGTCACGAGGGTCAAATAGGCTAAAATCTTTAAACAACTTCTTCTCAAGAACCAGAAGGCCCAGGGTACTGATATTTGCCCTGTAGGATGCTGGGATGAAGGGCTACCAAGTTTGTTCAAATAAATGACATTGACCTTCATTCAAGGTCACGAGGGTCAAATAGGCTAAAATCTTTAAACAACTTCTTCTCAAGAACCAGAAGGCCCAGGGTACTGATATTTGCCCTGTAGGATGCTGGGATGAAGGGCTACCAAGTTTGTTCAAATAAATGACCTTGACCTTCATTCAAGGTCACGAGGGTCAAATAGGCTAAAATCTTTAAACGACTTCTTCTCAAGAACCAGAAGGCCCAGGGTACTCATATTGGGACTGTGACATGCTTGGATGAAGGGCTACCAAGTTTGTTCGAATAAATGACCTTGACCTTCATTCAAGGTCACAGGGGTCAAATAGGCTAAAATCCTTTAAATAACTTCTTGTGAATAACTAAGAGGCCTATAGACCTGATATTAGGCCTGTGGGATGAAGGGCTACCAAGTTTGTTCAAATAAATGACATTGACCTTCATTCAAGGTCACGAGGGTCAAATAGGCTAAAATCTTTAAACAACTTCTTGTGAATAACTAAGAGGCCTAGAGACCTGATATTAGGCCTGTGGCATGCTGGAATGAAGGGCTACCAAGTTTGTTCAAATAAATTACATTGACCTTCATTCAAGGTCACGAGGGTCAAATAGGCTAAAATCTTTAAACAACTTCTTCTCAAGAACCAGAAGGCCCAGGGTACTGATATTTGCCCTGTAGGATGCTGGGATGAAGGGCTACCAAGTTTGTTCAAATAAATGACCTTGACCTTCATTCAAGGTCACGAGGGTCAAAAAGGCTAAAATCTTTAAACAACTTCTTCTCAAGAACCAGAAGGCCCAGGGTACTGATATTTGCCCTGTAGGATGCTGGGATGAAGGGCTACCAAGTTTGTTCAAATAAATGACCTTGACCTTCATTCAAGGTCACGAGGGTCAAATAGGCTAAAATCTTTAAACGACTTCTTCTCAAGAACCAGAAGGCCCAGGGTACTGATATTGGGACTGTGACATGCTTGGATGAAGGGCTACCAAGTTTGTTCAAATGAATGACCTTAACCTTCATTCAAGGTCACGGGGGTCAAAAAGGCTAAAAATTTTAAACGACTTCTTCTCAAGAACCAGAAGGCCCAGGGTACTGATATTTGGCCTGTAGGATGCTGGGATGAAGGGCTACCAAGTTTGTTCAAATAAATGACCTTGACCTTCATTCAAGGTCACAGGGGTCAAATAGGCTAAAATCATTTAAACAAATTCTTGTGAATAACTATGAGGCCTAGAGACCTGATATTAGGCCTGTGGCATGCTGGGATGAAGGGCTACCAAGTTTGTCCAAATGAATGACCTTGATCTTCATTCAAGGTCACAGGGGTCAAATAGGCTAAAATCTTTAAATGAATTCTTCTTAAGAACCAGAAGGCCCAGGGTACTGATATTGGGCATGTAGCATGCTGGGATGAAGGACTACCAAGTTTGTTCAAATGAATTACCTTGACCTTCAATCAAGGTCACAGTGGTCAAATAGGCTAAAATCTTTAAACGATTATGTTGTATTGTACTAATAGTCAGATGACCGTTAAGGCCCATGGGCCTCTTGTTCATGGTAAAGTGAGTTCCGAGAATATTTGTTTTAATTTTCCATGGTAGAGTGAGTACTTAGAATATTTGTTTTGATTTTACACGGTAGAGTGAATTCTGAGAATATTTGTTTTAATTTTCCATGGTAGAGTGAGTACTGAGAATATTTGTTTTGTTTTTACACGGTAGAGTGAGTTCCGAGAATATTTGTTTTAATTTTACACAGTAGAGTGAGTACTGAGAATATTTGTTTTTATTTTACACGGTAGAGTGAGTTCCGAGAATATTTGTTTTAATTTTCCATGGTAGAGTGAGTACTGAGAATATTTGTTTTAATTTTCTATGGTTGAGTGAGTTCCAAGAATATTTGTTTTAATTTTTCATGGTAAAGTGAGTACTGAGAATATTTGTTTTAATTTTCCATGGTAGAGTGAGTACTGAGAATATTTGTTTTGATTTTACACGGTAGAGTGAGTTCCGAGAATATTTGTTTTAATTTTCCATGGTAGAGTGAGTACTGAGAATATTTGTTTTGATTTTACACGGTAGAGTAAGTACTGAGAATATTTGTTTTGATTTTCCACGGTAGAGTGAGTTCCGAGAATACCCTGGTGTACTGAGGCATGCTGTTTCTATAGCCAGGAGACTACAGGACCCTCTGATTGAGTTCTCCCAACTATGTAATGTGGACGAAGACATTCTTTGTCTAAAATATCACCCCATGCAGGTAAGAATTACTTATGTCTAAAATACCGTTCTATGCAGGTAAGAATTACTTATGTTTAAATAATCACCCCGTGCAGGTAACAATTACTTAGGGCTGTTCCAGCAAAACATATATGGCACCCAGGGAAGGCACTTTAAAAAATAGTATGTGCCATGGTGGGTTCAAAATAAAATCACTTCTGTGCCAGGGTGGCGTTTCAATAAAATCCCTTCTGTGGGTGGGTCTATCTGAAGCATTTGTAACCTTTTGAAATAAAATGCAAATTTTATGTTTTATTATGTTGCTCAGTCATCCTGACTACAAAAATACAAAAATAAATATTGAAAATAATGCTAATTTCTGACAATATTTAATGTGTTGTTCATCTTCAATAAAAAACAATTATTTTATTTTCTGAGTATTTTGATATAATAATGATAGACTATTTATCTAAATTTTGCTAAAATATACTTTTTACTTATAATTAATGTCCGTATTCAAATTACAGTTATGTTACATATAAAATCCTTTATTTTTGCATGATGATGTGAGGTGTATAAGTACATAATAAATATCAACAACATTACTGTAAGAACTGGGCCCCCATATTTTCCATTACAACAATTTTTAGGTCACCTGAGACGAAGTCTCAAGTGACCTATTCTAATCGCCTTTTGTCCGTCGTCGTCCGTCGTCCTTCGTGCGTCGTGCGTCGTATGTCCATAAACAATTTACATTTTCGACTTCTTCTCCAAAACTGCTGAAGCAATTTCAATGAAATTTTGCACAAACCTTCTAAGGCATAAGGCCAATCAAAATTGTGAATTATATGGTCCCCACCCCCCAGGGGGCTGTGGGAGGGGCCAAAAGGGGTAAAATTGAGTAGAATTTCAAAAATCTTCTTCTCTACTCACAGATGTGGTAGAATCAAATACTCTTCATAGATAGAAAGGTCTTAAGGTCCTTTACAAAAATTGTGAATTATATGACCCTGGGGTCTCACGTTTCCCCCTGGGGAGGGGGTCAAGTTTACTATAGTTTATATAGGGAAAACACATTTTTGAGCATGTTTTGCTCAATTTTCATTGGAAACGAGTCAAACTTGGTTAGAATTATTAGCCTGAGATAGCATTTTAATATCATATTCAAATTTGGTCCTGGCCAACCGCTAAGGGCAGAGGGGCGGGGCTAAAATTTCCATAGGAAATGAGTCAAACTTGGTTAGAATTATTAGCCTGAGATAGCATTTCAATATCATATCCACATTGGTCCTGGCCGACCCCCTGGGGGCAGAGGGGCGGGGCTAAAAAAGGGTCAAATAGGCTAAAACTTCAAAAATCTTCTAAAAATTCTGGATATTGTAGAATCAAATAATTATAGATGGAAAGGTCTTAAGGTGTTTTATAAAAATTGTGAATTATATGACCTTGGGGTCTCACGTTACCCCCTGGGGAGGGGTCCAGTTTACTTTAGTTTATATAGGAAAAACATATTTGTGAACATTATTTGCCCAATTTTTGTAGGAAATTAGTCGAACTTGATTAGAATTGTTAGCCTAAGATATAGCATTTTAACATCCACATCCGTCCTCGATGACCCCCTGGGGTACCAGAGGGGCAGGACCAAACTGGGTCAAAATGATTAAAATTTCAAAAAATACCTCTAAGTTCACAGGTTTGATGGAAGCAAATACTCTTCATAGTCTAAAAAGTCAAATTTATAAATCACTGACTAACTCCAAGGCCCAGCATATAGTGTTTATATGTCTTTAATTTGTTTCATTATTTGTTTCATTATATATTCTAACTCAGGTGACCGCTAAGGCCCATGGGCCTCTTGTTCACAATCATTATGCCATTTTTACAGTTGTCCCTGATAAAAACCACTTGCTAAAATAAGCAAGTGCATATTTTTTCCACTTGCTATTCTGGTATATCTACTTGCAAAAAGCAAGTAAAACAGCCTGAAATCCGAGCCCTGATACAAATCGGAGTGAAATAAAAAATTAAATCGCTTCTATGTCATAGTCTTGTTCACAAAAAAATAGATATGTGTGTGGGTCAACCAAATTGAAAATCACTTCTATCGGTGGGTCTCCCAATTTCAAAGTGCCTTCCCCCCCTACCATATATGTTTTACTGGAACAGCCTTACTGATTCTTATGGTTGAATGGCTATGTATTATTTTGACTCTCCTCAGTCATGGTTGAATGGCTATGTATTATTTTGACTCTCCTCAGTCATGGTTGAATGGATTTCTAAGCAAGCCTGACGTGGTAAAATCGTCTTTTTTATAGTTCGACTATACCTGATGTTTGAATATTTTTTATTTAATTTCAATGAAACTTGACAAACATATTCCTTATATTTTGACTGATCCTGATGTGGTTGAACAGTTTTGTTACATTTGACTAATAAAACTTGATGCTGTTGAATGGTTTTCAGGACCAGATCCCCAAAGATGACCTGTTAAATGCATTATCACTTGAGTTTGTAAATCGAGTGAATGAGGTTGGTGTTGACATTAACCGTGCCATCGCCAACAGTCACACTGCACCACTGGCACAGTTTGTGTGTGGACTGGGACCTAGAAAGGCCTCACAGCTTCTCAAGGTATGTCATACTCTTCTGGCTTGTGGTGTAGAAGCTAGTTTTTTCCAAGGATTTTATTGAACCAAGAAAAACAAATTTGTTTGATCATATTTTAATCATTATACCATCAGCTGACCACAAATATTTCTATTTAAGTTCTGAAAACTTCAAACCACGAAAGTAGTACCCTCTAAAGGTCAACATAGTCAAAATAAATAGTACCCTTTAAAGGTAAACATGGTCAAAATAAATAGTACCCTTTAAAGGTCAACATGGTCTAAATAAATAGTACCCTTTAAAGGTAAACATGGTCAAAATAAATAGTACCCTTTAAAGGTAAACATGGTCTAAATAAATAGTACCCTTTAAAGGTAAACATGGTCTAAATAAATAGTACCCTTTAAAGGTCAACATGGTCTAAATAAATAGTACCCTTTAAAGGTAAACATGTTCTAAATAAATAGTACCCTTTAAAGGTAAACATGGTCTAAATAAATAGTACCCTTTAAAGGTCAACATGGTCTAAATAAATAGTACCCTTTAAAGGTCAACATGGTCTAAATAAATATTACCCTCTTAAGGTAAACATTAGTTAGCACTTAGAATGTTTGTTTTGGTAGAGATGTATTATGTGTGGACAATGGGGAAGAGGGAGTTAAGGTTGTCAACTAGAATGATGTTTTTATATTGATGTGTGTAGATTCTGAAGCAGGCAAACATTCGCCTTGAGAACAGAACCCAGCTGGTGGAGGTGTGTCACATGGGGCCTAATGTGTTCATCAACTGTGCTGGGTTTATAAAGATTGATACCAACAGTCTGGGAGACAGGTAAGGGGCCATACAAAACGGCTATTCCAAAAGAAAACATTAATTTTGTCTTCTACAGAAAAAACAGTCCACACAAAAGAGATTTTGGTGATATTATGGGGTCATACTCCGAAATTAAACATCGTTATGTCCCTACAATGAAATTTTTAAAGATTATGAAAATAACGGACATTAGAATATTCATAAATATGTGAAAGAATATCTTCACTGTTTGCTCTAGCTACTTGACCAGTCTTTGGTTGTTATTTATAGTACTAATGCCTACATTGCTATGATTGGCTGTTATTTATAGTACTGATGCCTACATTGCTATGATTGGTTGCTATTTATAGTACTGATGCCTACATTGCTATGATTGGTTGCTATTTATAGTACTGATGCCTACATTGCTATGATTGGTTGCTATTCATAGTACTGATGCCTACATTGCTTTGATTGGTTGTTATTAATAGTACTGATGCCGACTTTGCTTTGATTGGTTGTTATTTATAGTACTGATGCCTACAATGCTATGATTGGTTGTTATTTATAGTACTGATGCCTACATTGCTTTGATTAAATGTTATTTATAGTACTGATGCCTACATTTCTTTGATTGGTTGTTATTTATAGTACTGATGCCTACATTGCTTTGATTGGTTGTTATTTATAGTACTGATGCCTACATTGCTTTGATTGGTTGTTATTTATAGTACTGATGCCTACATTGATATGATTGGTTGTTATTTATAGTACTGATGCCTACGTTGAAGTGTTGGATGGCTCACGAGTCCACCCAGAGAACTATGAGTGGGCGAGAAAGATGGCCGTCGATGCTCTGGAGTACGATGATACTGCAGAGGATGCTAACCCCGCTGGTGCTCTGGAGGAAATCCTCGAATCTCCAGAACGTTTAAAAGACCTTGATCTTGATGCTTTTGCAGAAGAGCTTGAAAGACAGGTTTGTTAAGGAAGATGATGATATTTAAAGAATATGTAAAAGGATCTCTTGAGAATTTGTTATGGTATAGATCTGATTGATCGTATAGTCCTTTTTTTGTGCCTAAATTTTTCATTCTGTTAAAAGATTTTGTTTTTCATTTGTGTGTTCTTAGTGACAAGACCAATTAATTGTGGACCATGTATATGTATTTTTACAGATTTGGTGATAAAAAGGTCACAATATGCATCTATTTTATAACTCGTTTTGTAGGGTTACGGTGACAAACACATCACGTTGTATGACATCAGGGCCGAGTTAAATCATCGATACAAAGATCTGAGGACGCCTTACAGATCACCACTGAATGAGGAGCGCTTCAACATGATCACGAAGGAAACGCCAGAGACGTTCTATGTTGGTAGGTGTCATGGTTACCAATCTGATGTAATTAGTAGTCAGAAACAACAACACATAGCTTTCATGGATAAAACACCAGTAATTAGGTGGGACCAGATTTATCATGGACTTCTCTGTAGGAAGATTACAGAAGGCCAAACAAAATTGATATCTTGGTTCTTTGCCCAGTACGCATCATATTTACACCACACATTTCAAATTTTATTGCAAATGCAATCAAGTAAAATTGTATACAAATATCTTACAATCCGGACTTGCTGCAGCCTTCATAACAATACATACAGCGTAAAACATTTAAAAGACACATACATGTCTTTGTAAAAGTATAGATATCTATGATAAGATAGAATAAACTACCATTTGATATTGATGAGAAACAGACTTATTTCTACATTGCTATGAACTACAAATGGTCTAATCAGAATTTTAAAAGATATCCATTTGTTTTGTATGTCATAAAATGATGATAATAAATACCTCCATCCCTCATCTCTTTCTGGAAAAAGTGGCCTGAGAACCAAGTTTTTACTTTTGTTTGGCCCTTGGTATGTCAGTTGATTCCTTCTTTAACTGGTTGTATATATTCAGTCCTCCACAGGAAAGTCTTTACCAAGGGAGATAAGTCTAGATATATTATTTACAGGAATACCAAAGGAGATAAATCTAGATATATTATTTATAGGAATACCAAAGGAGATAATATTAGATATAATATTTACAGGAATACCAAGGGAGATAAGTCTAGATATATTATTTATAGGAATACCAAGGGAGATAAGTCTAGATATATTATTTACAGGAATACCAAGGGAGATAAGTCTAGATATATTATTTACAGGAATACCAAGGGAGATAAGTCTAGATATATTATTTACAGAAATACCAAAGGAGATAATATTAGATATATTATTTCCAGGAATACCAAGGGAGATAAGTCCAGATATATTATTCTAGATATATTATTTACATGAATACCAAGGAAGACAAGTCCAGATAAATTATTTTACAAGAATACCAAGGGAGATAAATCTAGATATATTATTTACAGGAAAGCTGGTATTGACCACTGTGGCAGGTATTGCTCACCGGCGACCTCGCGGTGACCAGCTTGATCAAGCGAACCCTGTCCGTGATCAGGAAACAGGCTTGTGGAAATGTCCTTTCTGTAACAAGGATGACTTCCCTGAACTCAGTGAGGTGAGTTATCTAATATGTTCTCATAATTTTCTTATATTAAATAAGAAGCATGCCGAGCAAAGTCAATAAAAGATACAGGTTAACAAATAAGAAGGAAGTAATTCATTGTGAGGAAAAGGCTTTGTGACATTGTGACAATCTGTGCCTAATTCTTGTTGTTTAAGCTTAACTAAAGTAGGGTTTTTCCCTTATTCTGTGCAGGAGAATCTGTAAGACAAAAGAGGCTAGAGAGCCTGTTATCACTATAAGACAAAAACACACATAAACACATTCAGTCAGACAAAGGGGGCTAGAGAGTCTGTTATCACAATAAGACAAAAACACACATAAACACATTCAGTGAGACAAAAGAGGCTAGAGAGCCTGTTATGACAATAAGACAAAAATACACATAACACATTCAGTCAGACAAAGGGGGCTAGAGAGTCTGTTATCACAATAAGACAAAAATACACATAACACATTCAGTGAGATAAAAGAGGCTAGAGAGCCTGTTATGACAATAAGACAAAAATACACATAACACATTCAGTGAGATAAAAGAGGCTAGAGAGTCTGTTATCACAATAAGACAAAAACACACAAACACATTCAGTGAGATAAAAAAGGCTAGAGAGCCTGTTATCACAATAAGACAAAAACACACATAAAACATTCAGTGAGATAAAAAAAGCTAGAGAGCCTGTTATGACAATAAGACAAAAATACACATAACACATTCAGTGAGATAAAAGAGGCTAGAGAGCCTGTTATCACAATAAGACAAAAACACACATAAAACATTCAGTGAGATAAAAAAGACTAGAGAGCTTGTTATCACAATAAGACAAAAACACACATAAAACATTCAGTCTACACAGTAGTCTGGTAATTATCTCATACATGATACTTTGTAAGTTATTAATTCATAGGGTATAATGTTAAATGTTTACATATGATAAATTAAATGAATATTGAATTATTTCCTTGAAACCAGGTCTGGAGCCATTTTGATGCAGGTAGTTGTCCGGGGTCAGCTATTGGTGTGAGGACAAGACTAGACAATGGTGTGACCGGTTTTGTACACACCAAAAACATCAGTGACAAAATGGTGAAGAATCCGGAGGATCGGGTCAAGGTCGGAATGACCATCCACTGTAGAATCACAAAGATTGATATCGACCGATTCCAGGTAGATCTGACGTGTAAATCATCAGACCTCATGGACAAGGACGGCCACTGGAAGTAAGTTATGTGTAATCTAAAACATAAATGTCTCTAGTGGGAATACATCAGTCTGCATTCAATAACTTTGGAATTAAGTCTGCATTCAATAACTTTGGAATTAAGTCTGCATTCAATAACTTTGGAATTAAGTCTGCATTCAATGACTACATGCACAAATTAAATGGGGTAGTAGTATGTGGATGGCGATTAGTCAAGTTCGACTTTTTAAGCCCCGCCCCATAAAAAAAAACACTGAAAGTCGGGATCACTGAGATGTGATGCGGTAGTGATGTGACCTCTCACCAGAACAAACATCTCGACATTTTGAAGTTACATTTCAATGAATTTAACATATAACCACTGCATATAAACAGCTTGGAAAGTAACATATCGTGAATGCTTGTTATTTAAAGGAACTAAGCACTGAAAATTCATTAAATTAGAACGCAAGTAGGCATTGTTATTCATTCCCTCCCTCATCATTTTAGATATAAATTCTGTGGGGTTTAAGCACTGAAAATTCATTAAATTAGAACGCAAGTAGGCATTGTTATTCATTCCCTCCCTCATCATTTTAGATATAAATTCTGTGGGGTTGAGTTCAGGTGAATATGGTGGCACTCTCCCGCGATTGCAGGTATTTCAGAATGCCATACTTGTCACAGTAGGCATTTAACGAACTGACATGCAGCTGGAGGAAATGGCCATGTTTATAAAAATTTGTCAACCAATAAAAACACGCGTTGCATTCCCAGAATGAATTAACCGCTTCATTACTCTCACTCGTGTGTATAGATGCACAGGTAACTAGGCCATCCACATAAAGAGGAAGTAATACAGCCGTGCCTTTCGAATTAATCCCGCGCCTACAGTAAAAAAGTTACCACTTTGATAACACTTTAGAACAATCTATGTGCAATGAGATAAGTGAGGAAATAGATAGCTAATGTGAAACTTCACTAAAGTTATCATCATAATCATCGTCATTAATGTAATTAATGTTTGTAGGCCGCCCAAAGATCTTTACTACGACCAGGAAATGGAGAAGGATAGTGCAGACAAGGAGGAGGAGAAACGCAAACAACAAGCCAGACAGAGTTAGTAATAGAACATACAGATTTATATATTTATACAACAAGCCAGACAGAGTTAGTAATAGAACATACAGATTTATATATTTATACAACAAGCCAGACAGAGTTAGTAATAGAACATACAGATTTATATATTTATACAACAAGCCAGACAGAGTTAGTAATAGAACATACAGATTTATATATTTATACAACAAGCCAGACAGAGTTAGTAATAGAACATACAGATTTATGTATTTATACAACAAGCCAGACAGAGTTAGTAATAGAACATACAGATTTATATATTTATACAACAAGCCAGACAGAGTTAGTAATAGAACATACAGATTTATATATTTATACAACAAGCCAGACAGAGTTAGTAATAGAACATACAGATTTATATATTTATACAACAAGCCAGACAGAGTTAGTAATAGAACATACAGATTTATATATTTATACAACAAGCCAGACAGAGTTAGTAATAGAACATACAGATTTATATATATTTTATAAAACAACAGATTTATATATTTATACAACAAGCCAGATAGAGTTAGTAATAGAACATACAGATTTATATATTTATACAACAAGCCAGACAGAGTTAGTAATAGAACATACAGATTTATATATTTATACAACAAGCCAGACAGAGTTAGTAATAGAACATACAGATTTATATATTTATACAACAAGCCAGATAGAGTTAGTAATAGAACATACAGATTTATATATTTATACAACAAGCCAGACAGAGTTAGTAATAGAACATACAGATTTATGTATTTATACAACAAGCCAGACAGAGTTAGTAATAGAACATACAGATTTATATATTTATACAACAAGCCAGACAGAGTTAGTAATAGAACATACAGATTTATGTATTTATACAACAAGCCAGACAGAGTTAGTAATAGAACATACAGATTTATATATTTAAACAACAAGCAAGACAGTTAGTAATAACATTCACATTTATATAAATATACAATAAGCCAGACAGAGTTTTTCTACTGATACATTGAAATTTGTCTAAACCGGATGTTACTGGGACCATCATATTTGGATGTTGTAGACAGGTTCTAGATTATACAGGTTTAATTACTATAAATTAAGAAGTAAAATGCCACATACCTGTGATTGTGCCAGTATAGAGAGGGATCCAGATTAGACAAGTCCTGCTGTGTATTAGTCGGGTCAGTGTTATAGGTTTTTCAGGAGATATTGGATTATGTTGGTGTTCTTGGAGAACACGCCAGGGATAGCTACCGGTAGACATGAGCTGCTTGTTACACTAAATTATAGGCTTTAAACAACTGTTGTTTTTGTTTCAGCATATACAAAGAGAGTAATAGCTCATCCGTCGTTCCATAACATTGGCTATAAGGAATGTGAAAAACTTCTTAGTGAACTGGATCAAGGGGAGGCAATCATTAGACCAAGCAGCAAGGTAGTTATCTCCCTTCAATTGTCACAGTTTTGAAAGTTGGACATGGTTAAATTCTATGTAAAAAAGTTTGATCTTCAGTAAACTTATGTTATGTGTATTAAAATTACCTTTGTTTATGTTGATCAGGGTTCTGACCACTTGACCGTTACATGGAAGGTTGGGGATGGAGCCATGCAGCACATCGACGTCAAGGAAAGGGGCAAGGAGAATGCATTCAGTCTGGGAACGACATTGGTCATTGGCACAGAGGTAAGCTGGAGTAGCTGATGAAAACCTTATTGTGATTTGAGGTGGAGGGCTAGTGGTACCATACTGACTCGGTCACTGTGGCCCTAGATTTAATGTAAATGCCATGGGCTAGCAGTTAGTAACTTTGATCAAATCTCCAAAAATGTAGGGGAATGTGATGCCTTCAAATACAAACAATACATGAAAGTCTACAACCCGATTGGTAGAGAATGGGTTTGGTGCCATTTCTATTAGCATTACTAGTCATAATCTTGTAGAAAAAAATTGCTTCTTTCAAGCCACACATGCCATTATGTGAAGGGTAATTATTGTGATTTTGTTTCTGATGTTTACCCAGGAGTTTGAGGATCTAGATGAAATATTAGCTCGCCATGTACAGCCCATGGCAGCTCTTGCCAGAGATATCATCAACTTTAAATACTATAAGGAGTTTGAAAGTGGGAAACGTGAAGTCATCGATAAAATCCTGTTGGAGGAAAAAAAGAAGGGTCCTTCAAGGTGAACTCTAGGTTTTAGCTGTGATGTACATTCACTTGTAGAAAGGATATTTTATTTTTAGTGTTCATTCCATTGCCAATAGATCATGAATTTGTTATTTTAATTTTTCTAAACACTTAAATCCAGGCCAACACTTATATATAATCACATATTTGACTTTTCGATCAGACATCATTTAGTGAAAATGTAAACAGTTGGACTATGATTGGATTAACTTTTGCTATAAATTAACAGTTCTTGAGTCATTCATAGATTTCTATAGACCACTTTCCTTGGTTTTAAGGATTCTGCATTACCCAAGTTTTTGACATTTTGTCTTGGTTGTAGGATTCCGTATTACCTGAGTTTTTGACATTTTGTCTTGGTTGTAGGATTCCGTATTACCTGAGTTTATCTAAGCAGTATCCTGGCAAGTTTTTGATCTCCTACATGCCAAGGACAAAGGCTCGACATGAGTTTATTACACTGCTGCCCGACGGTCTACGGTACCGACAACAGAACTTTCATTCTCTCAATTCATTGATACGTTGGTTTAAGGAACATTTCCGAGACCCCATACCAGGTAGGCTGATATACATAAAAGGTGGACAAACTACTGTAAACCTACTTTTTTCGCGAATTTGAAAATTAAATACAAATATATCAATATAAGCGAGGTTCATGTGCATTCGCAGAGATAAATATTCGCAAATTTAATGTGATCGTGAAATTCGTGAAAGTAAATCAAACCCGCAAAACAGTTGGTTTACAGTGTATTAGAATACAACATGATTGTACATGTACAGGCTTTATATCAAGGTCAAAGTCAAATGTATAATAGTCCTTGTGCTACCAATGTCTGCTTCATCATGACAGGCTTTATATCAAGGTCAAAGTCAAATGTATAATAGTCCTTGTGCTACCAATGTCTGCTTCCTCATGACCTGCTTTATAAGCTGACTGAGACATTTATATCAAGGTCAAAGTCAAATGTATAATAGTCCTTGTGCTACCAATGTCTGCTTCCTCATGACCTGCTTTATAAGCTGACTGAGACATTTATATCAAGGTCAAAGTCAAATGTATAATAGTCCTTGTGCTACCAATGTCTGCTTCCTCATGACCTGCTTTATAAGCTGACTGAGACATTTATATCAAGGTCAAAGTCAAATGTATAATAGTCCTTGTGCTACCAATGTCTGCTTCCTCATGACCTGCTTTATAAGCTGACTGAGACATTTATATCAAGGTCAAAGTCAAATGTATAATAGTCCTTGTGCTACCAATGTCTGCTTCCTCATGACCTGCTTTATAAGCTGACTGAGACATTTATATCAAGGTCAAAGTCAAATGTATAATAGTCCTTGTGCTACCAATGTCTGCTTCCTTCATGACCTGCTTTATAAGCTGACTGAGACATTTATATCAAGGTCAAAGTCAAATGTATAATAGTCCTTGTGCTACCAATGTCTGCTTCCTCATGACCTGCTTTATAAGCTGACTGAGACATTTATATCAAGGTCAAAGTCAAATGTATAATAGTCCTTGTGCTACCAATGTCTGCTTCCTCATGACCTGCTTTATAAGCTGACTGAGACATTTATGATATATCAGCATTGCTGGTTTGTTGTAAACCAGTTGAATCTTACTAATTGTTAAAAAGTTTGAGATTTTAAGACATTTTCATTCCTTTGTGTACAATGCTGTACTATAGTAAAATTGTCTTGTATCCCCTAGGTACACCTGCCAGTGCTCGCACCCCTATGGTGTCGTCGAACTACGCCACTCCAAGTATCAATTTACAAGGTGAGTATGTCTCAACATCTACAATTATCAATCATTATTTCACAGAATTCCTCCTTTTTGTACACTCCAAACTATTTTGATTACTCTGGCAAGAGTTGTTCATTTACGAAATAAAAAAGAAAGTTACAATACAAAGCATCTTCATTTTACTTTGACAAATACATTGACAATACCTCTCTATATCTACTACATTTTCAGACAGAGCTGTACAAGTTTTTGCTCACAAAATGTCTCTGTACTACAATGTAATTATGAGTTATGTTTGGGAGTAGATAAACTTTTTTTTTCAGTGTTCATTATTGCCAATTATCACAATTAGGTGTGATCAGATACAGCTATATTATATGTAAGAACAGGATCTTTTCCACTATATTATAGTTGTGTTTGGTGTTTTAGGTGTTGATGCTGCTACCATTCAGAGAGCAGCAGCTGGGTTGCCAAGCAACATATACAATACTCTGGCCCAGGTGGCAGGGGCAGCTACTCCGCGTGTCCCTAGAACTACGCCTGGTGCTACACCTCAGTTCAGCTCCGCCCTTCATGGGTCAGGCTTCAATATAGTAAGTATAAACTTTGAGTTTTCTTTATAGACTTGTCGTTACTGAACATTTATTAGTGTATTGCACAAATTCTGTTGTTTTTTTCACCATGATTTCATAGCAACCATGAAAGTGACACAAATTTCTAAACAACAAAAGTTTGAT
Organism: Argopecten irradians; assembly: GCF_041381155.1. Taxonomy (NCBI): domain Eukaryota; kingdom Metazoa; phylum Mollusca; class Bivalvia; order Pectinida; family Pectinidae; genus Argopecten; species Argopecten irradians. The sequence goes on along the minus strand of NC_091142.1, from coordinate 917,369 downwards.
GTTATACAGTAAATGTATCCAACCATTATATGTACCTTGTTAAGTTTGACATTGACTCATTCACCCCTGAAAACACATTTAGACTCTTCTAAATCAAAGACTACACCAGTCCTTTATGAAATTCCAGGGATGAATGAGTTACCAAAATTTTGACTTTAAAGAATTTTGCTATCTTTATACTTGTATAATGTATGACGTAACCATGATTAAACCTTTCGTTACAGCCTCTTGGTACTACACCTCTAATGACCCCCATGATGACCCCACAACATCATATCAATACGCCACAAGTGTTGACCACACCTTCATACCAGCCGACACCTCGTGCTGCGGCCACTCCTGTTTGGCCCGGTGCCACCCCTCGGGCTACTCCACGTAGTATTGGTACGCCATCACATCCTTCACAACAAAGGCCTCCACCTAGCAACGCTCAAGAGTGGGCCAAACCAGGCACAGACTGGGCCAAGGCTGCTGCCATGTGGGCTAAGGGCCGACAGAAGCCTGGTACTCCTCGCTCGGGGCAAAGTCCTGCAGTGAGAGCAAGCCCAATGGAACAAGGCGACTCTACACCGCTTATTGACGAACGGTGAGGATCCGACAACTGATGTCAGTCGAGTGGTATAGACTTCTGACTATGTTGTGTTGGTGCCATTCCTGATCACACCCTGACTGTTACGGTGCTGGAAACGTCTGTGCTTTTACAGTACCATTATATGGCCTTAAAATTGGTGCACACAGAAACTGTAAATCTGTACTTTAGTGAATAGTCAGGTGTAACCAAATAGAAGGATTTGAAGTGATTGGCAAAACTGGAACAGGACCAGTAAACTTGTGTTCAGTCCTAGTTGATGTCTCAGTCTTGGCTGCATTCTGACGTTCAGTAGATAAAATTGAGGCAAAATTAGCGATGCCTGGTTTAGCTTCAGTTATGGAACCTTACTTTAACAATTGTTCATTTTATCTGAAGTCATTGGAGTCATCGTTATTGATTGGTCTCTATGATGTATGAAAGCAACATCTCACATCTGTTATGTGGAAGTGTATGAAAGCAACATCTCACATCTGTTATGTGGAAGTGTATGAAAGCAACATCTCACATCTGTTATGTGGAAGTGAGAAGAGAAAACAAAAAAAAAGAAAGAAAAAACTCATTACTTCTAATTCAGGTAAAATGATTTTTTCAGAAAGATAGCAACTTTTTAATGAACAAGAGTACAGTTTTGAATACATTGATCATGGCAAATATTATCTCAATGGAACAGTACAAGAGAGAATAATTTGTTTGTGTGCATAAGTTTTTTTATAACTGTAGATTTAACAGTATTTGTATGGATATTATATTACAGTATTGTATAGTATTTGTGGATAGTAACATGTTCAAAATATTAATGGCTCTATAAATTATTTTGTGTTTGTCACTTTTCGCCGAGTTGTTTAAACTCTTCTGTGAATATTCTAGTTCTAATGTATCCATGTTCTATAGCAATGGATTATAACAGGGGAGATAATCAGAATTATTTTGTTGGTTTGTCGACAGTCTGCTTCAATTTCATACAAAGCTGTGCTTTTGTAGTTGATTTTGGTATCCAATGTAACATGATGTTGTTATCTAGGTAGCCACCAGCTACTACAAGGAATGTTTAAGTGACTAAGATTGTATCACCAATCCTATATTCAAATGGTGCAAGGATCACTACAAACTTGCCTAGATTGGTCAATATGTATCAGGTACCATAACCGATACAGGTGTTACATACATGGTCTTCTTGTTAGTTCTATCTCAATGTTACAATGATAATGTGCACTATGCAGTTATTGTACAGAGTTGTATGTAGTCAATATGTAAGGATGAATGGCTTGGTATACAGGTTCTTAGATTTGTCCAATAGTGAGATGTGAAAGTATTGAATGCAAGTGAATGTATCAATTTTGAATGATCATGGTCTTTCGATGAGAAGATTTCAGAGAGAAACTTTCTAATTTATTTTCCTGATGATACAACACCGTTTATCCATTTACGACTTAATATGGGCGTTATATTACAGGTACAAATTATGTGGCTTGTGAATAATCTATTTCTTTATTGGGCTTATTCGTATTCCTTTTTTCCAGATCCCTTTTCATAAATTTTATTACCAATATCCTGCTTCATGGTTGACTGTAAAATGGTGCAATTAAATCGACAAGAAATTAAAGTGATAGCTTCTTGGTACTTTTCTGAAATGTCTTTATATAACTGAGTTGGGGTCTTTAGCTGGATCACTGTCATCTACATTTTGACCTTTGATATACTTGAAAGCTTGAGATTTTAAAAATCAATTAAGTAGGTTTCACTCAATGTCTTGATCACAAATTTCACATCCTATCCCAAAAAGTTTTGATGGTTTGGTTGATGACTTAAACAGGTTTGCAACGAACGTGTTTTGCAATATATGATGTCTTTATTCAATATTGCATTTTGATTACTTTCTAGACATATTTCACATGAAAAGCCACGTAAGTTTGCCTATCATTAGAATGGGAGTACCAGTATCACTGGTTTGCCTACCGTTAGAATGGAAGTACCAGTGACACTGGTTTGCCTACCGTTAGAATGGGAGTACCAGTGTCACTGGTTTGCCTACTGTAAGAATAGGAGTACCAGTAGCACTGGTTTGCCTACCGTTAGAATAGGAGTACCAGTATCACTGGTTTGCCTACTGTTAGAATAGGAGTACCATTAGCACTGGTTTGCCTACCGTTAGAATAGGAGTACCAGTATCACTGGTTTGCCTACTGTTAGAATAGGAGTACCATTAGCACTGGTTTGCCTACCGTTAGAATGGGAGTACCAGTATCACTGGTTTGCCTACCGTTAGAATGGGAGTACCAGTATCACTGGTTTGCCTACTGCTAGAATAGGAGTACCAGTATCACTGGTTTGCCTACTGTTAGGATGGGAGTACCAGTATCACTCATTTGCCATTATGTTGATAACATTGGAATGGTCACTACATAAAATCCATGACAAGATCGCCGCAGGATTTTAAATTTTGGTTTCTTGTGATGGTAGTGAAACTAAACATATTTTTGTATAAACATTTTTTTATGTAATGTCAAAGAAGTATGAACGGAAGTAACAAATAAAATGTTAAAAACAATAAAGGGTTTTGTCATCAATTATGAAATTAATAATATGAAAGGTTACCAGCAACTTTTCTTCAGTATGATATTGGAGATTTCAGAAATTATCCTGTGTGCAAATCCACCGCTCTACCAATTCAGCCGCTGACAAAGGTCATAGGTCATTGGTTTTGGCTTTCTTCCAACAACAAAACATTGATGATTAAGATGACCATGGCCCAGTTTCACGAAAATTTAAGGAATCCCTCAACTTAAAATTCCCCGTAGGAAAGCATTACTGAAGTTAAGGAAACAATCTAAGTTAAGGAGCCTTCCTTAAAATCTGAAAAGCTTTCCTATGGAGAATTTTAAAGGTGATAAAAACCATGTATCAGTATTACCATTTTTGAATGATTTTAGCTTCATTAAGTCGTAATAATAACTTCTGTGTAATGATATATGTTTTAAAGTTGTAAAACCAGTTAAAAAACGGCATAATTATAGAGGTGTTTGTAAACGGCAGAGAAAAACTCGCACGAGTTATCGTTCTTGAACCGGAAGAGTTGTGACGTCACACCGGCCCACCGGAAATAAAGGCCTCCATGCATGAAACCTGTTATTGAGACCGTGAGGATAGCGATTCAACTCTCCTTAACTGGATTTTCTTAACTGTATATGTTTACAAGTGAACGTTAATATCATGATGGAATTTAGGATCGCTGTTTCTGAATATGGAAGCGAGTGACAATCACTAGCAACGGAATGACAGTGTACGAGACATGAACAAGCCTAACTTGACAGTCAGAGGATCGTTTTTGGCGAGGGTCACCTCGCCATTGTGATCGTGGTTGCAAAATTCTCTTACAGTCAATTTCCTCAATATGATTGGCTAAGAACTTGCTTGCAGATACTAGCGCTCCTAGCGGCAGTGTATTCAACAACTTTGATTTTACCGGGAATTTTAAATAGCAAATTTTGAATATGAAAGATACTGAAATAAGCGTATCTGTAATGTTGAAATAGGAATAGTAGATTACTGCTTTCATATCCTTACCATATACATCATCCAAATGATCTTAGGTTGGAAAATTTTCACTTGAATTGTGTACAATGTATCTAGACTTTTCGTCCCGAAAATGTTGTTTTCAATACATGAAGACGTTTCGTCCCGAAAATGCTTCGCTTTGCCCCACGCGTTTAGTCCCTACTAGTGACAATTATCCCGCATATATTTCACCTCAAACATTAAAATTGTTACAATAATGATTTTTGCACTTTGAATCATATTAGTTCGGGAGCAATTATATTTCAGGACGATATTGAGATTTGTTTATCACGGCTGCGTTATGCCACATGTACGTGTAAATCCACAATGGAAGAAAGACAACTCTAACAAAATTTTGGACAAACTTGGACTACTGATAAAGTAGCACGTGACAGACGGTGAACATTTTGTAAATGTCCAAGGTGGCGTAATCTTAAAACTAACGGCAGTTAATAAGGTATGAATATTTACCACATCCATTATTATCGATAATTTTATAAGCACATGTATAAATATCAGAATATATCTATATTAAAGCACGTTCAGAGATTACCACTAAACCATACTTTTAAAACATTTTAGTTATTTTCACCACAGGAGCTTGACGTTCTGATCATATACATACAGCATATTCATTAAACTAGGTAATACTAAGTATAAATTTTTGGCCAAATGACATAAATCATATATGGAATGTTCATATAACTCGAAGTGATATTTTTTGGACTTCTAGATCAACGAAAATGCCGATTTCTTCTTCATAATTCTTCCGTAAAACGGCACTTAAAAAGCTGTTTCAATCTGTAACAAATGTAGAGAAAACTGTTAATTGTTTAGCAATTATCCTGAGTTATATTTTACCAACAAGCATCAGAGATTAGCAATTAAAACTTACATAAACATATTCCCAACTCTCACTTGCATTGTGTGATCACTCGAGCGGAACTAATCTCTACCACCTGGCACAGTCTTACAAATGCAATCGCACAAAAGCCTACATGATCACTTTTTTTAGTTCGATTACATCATGTTAGTTTTTTTTAAATTTTTACTCAACAAAATAGACTTTACGCTTTTCATGATCAGCACCATTATTTTCTGTATAACTTATTAATTTACCACTGTACCCATGCATACGTGTGTATTTATACTTCTTTGTGCACATTTTATAACAACTGCTATAGACTGTATATTACAATCAATTTATGAAGGACAAAACTCTTACATGTAAGAACAGGAGGACTGAAGAACTGCGGGAATTAATTTCAATAATATTTCCTCTATGCTGGTATTGCTATTTATGATTAAAATGTTTAATTATATGATATTAGCCTTTTCAGTAATTACTCTGTTAATACATTTATTGTTTCCATATGTTTTACAGAATGTCAGCATGCATGTATCATTTCAACAGTCTAGGAGAAGAATTGTGTGAACAAAAAGAAGTATTTTTCAACTGTGGAAGCTTAATATTGTAATCATTTTCAATCCGAAAATAATTACTATCATCATCTTCAAATTCCTTATTGTGAATTTAACTGTAATATGATTTAAGCATATACCTGATATTTGTTTATATTCTATGACATGTACATGCTTGAAATGAAATGAAATGAATAAATAAAAGATTATTTAAATTTAAAACACAATATGACATTAGCTGTTTATATTTTTTGTCAAAAACATATTAAGCTCATCGTTCATAACACACTAATCATCACCTCCGAGACAATTTAATGAAAATCAATTTAACATTATTTGTATAACACAGGTCGTCTTATGTTTTCCCCGCCTTGACTATCAATGTTCCCTGATCACTCTGAAAGTATTGATTTTACCTTTTTTTCGGTCACCACATGAACTGCCTTTAAATCAATCACACCAATGAGACATACATTTACTGTATTCATTATAACACTGTAAGGCAATTCTGCAAGATCAGCGAACATTGTTGATTTACCTTGAATACATTGTATCTACATGCACAGTATGGTACCATATGTAACAGGAGAGGAGAAAATGTAGCGGCAAGACCGGGATTCGATCCCGGGACTCTCCGAACACTAGCTGAGTGCTCTACCGACTGAACTACCTGGTCATCGATAATCGACCCAGTCCAGTCCCGCTACACTCCTCCCTCCTTTTTTGAATACATACGAGACCCTTTCAAACACCACAACCGTTGGTTATTTAGTTGGGTGCCAATTCTGTAACAGGAGAGAAGAAAATATAGCTCTTCCGACTGAGCTTCCTGATCACTGATAATCAACCCAGTCTGATCCCGCTACAAATATTTATCTGGTTATTTTATCGCCCTTCCTATTTTCATTTTACCTTTATGACTTAGAATCTTACCTGGCGGAAAAGAATATTTTGTCTTACAAATCTTGACAAATTATGCACACTGTGATTGTTGCAAGCTAAACTACGTATCCGCTAGCTGATTGCTGTTGATTGTTAATGATCTCAAACACACTAATTACTTATTGTGCCAATTTAAGTAAATATATTCTACTTTTTTCAAATATTCCTGATTACTATTCATTATGTAATATCTCAAAACATTGACATGTGCACGGAGTACGGCGGACCAGACCGCCGATGTTTTGGACATCTGCTAGATATTTCAGTTTCAGGTTACGGTGGCCAATAAAAGAAAACAAACACAATGCGGTTTTCATATGTTATTTCTTCTAAATACAATACTTTTTGTGCAAGTTGTCAAGCATTTATGGGGAATATTTTGCATTGAAATTGTCACCTTCATACATCGGTTTTGGGACTCCCTGGACATTGTTTTCCCCATTTTGTTGTTCAATATACTGATAGTAGATTTTTTAAGCATTTTCAGCCCTAAAAATTACCTGCGCAAAATTATACCAGTTTTTACGGTATATGATATTGGAATGTATCCCAAACTTTTTATCATATTATTTGCCAATAACACTGTTATGATATCAGAAATATCTGATGGTCTACAACAAGTGTTACATGAATTTTAACAATATTGCATAACATGGAAATTAGAACTTAATATCAGAAAGATAAAAGGTACAACAACACCAGTTGATGTTATGAAATACAGAATTAGATTTATAAGAATTGTTTACATATCAAGGTACAGAAAATAATGTTAATGGTAGCGTTTTTAAAGAAAGGGAAAAAACCTGCTGAACAAACAATTAAATCGGTGTTTGCTGTTTATAAGAAATAAAGGAATGTATCTCTTCCTGTTCATCTTAAACTGAAAATATTTGATTCACTTGTAATGACAGTTTTATTATACTCATCAGAGGTATGGGGATTTGAAAATAAAAAATGTTGTAGAAAAATTCATTTGTAATTTTGTAAAACGATCCTGAAGTTAAGAAAGTGTACAAACAATTTCATGGTCTATGGTGAGCTTACAAGTTATCCGGTTTGAATTGAAGTTCGGATACAATGTATATCAATCAACTTGCTGGTTTACAAAAGAATAATTACAAAACTTGTTAAAAATATACCAATTGACCAATTTATTAAAAAATCACATGGTGATATTGATGAGTCTTCGAGAGGACAGACATATTCTATATTTAAGACATTTTGGCATAGAAAAGTATGCCCCTTGTCTTTCTCTGCTGCAAAACAATACTTGTTAACTGATACTGTAGTCCCAGGAACTTGATGACAATAGTCATTAAGAATGGATATTTTCATTAACATCAAATTAACAAGGAAAATGCTAAAGGCGTTATAAAATCATTTGACATATAACATCATAGGAAATATTAGAATGGGCTTCCAAGATTTTAGTATGGGTCTCTTATTTTACACCTTGGTGTCCAAGGAATCCTCAAAAGTCCAAACTGGAAGGAACACCAGCCAAATTTATTTCTTATTGTACAAAACTACAGTAGTATTGACCTTAGAAATATATTCCTCCTAATATCGAGACCGAGCCATTTAGTACTTTCAGTACTTTGATTATATATTGGGTTCCAAACACAGCTCGAATATTCCACATGAGGCCTAATGAGTGATTTGTACAGGATTGTGAACATGTCCTTATCTAAATAGTCAAAACTTCTTCGGATGATACCAATCAATCTATTAGCTTTGGATATACTCTCAGATATATGCTTGTTAAATTTAAGGTCCTTATCAAAAATAACTCCTAGGTCTTTTTCTTCCTTTGTTTGTTTGATTTCAGTTATTTGTTCATCTCCATCAGTCATATTGTAACTTTGTTGCGTATTGTTGTAGCCAAAATGGATAGATTTACATTTTTCCGTGTTAAAGTTGATTTGCCAAGTTTCTGACCACAATGTTAGTCTATCTAAATCCGTTTGAATATCTCTTTGCCCATCCAGGTTAGCTGGTCCAATTAGCTTGGCATCATCTGCAAATAATTTAACAATCGAATTAACTTGTTCAGGTAAGTCATTGATGAAGATAAGGAATATAACAGGTCCTAAAACACTCCCTTGAGGAATACCACTTTTTACTTCCTTCCAGCCTGAATAATTTCCATGCACAGTTACTCTTTGTTTTCTTCCTATTAGAAAATGACTAATCCATTTGAGTACCTTTCCTTTTATTCCGTAGCTTTCTAATTTCGACAACAATCTTTGATGAGGTACTGTATCAAATGCTTTTCTAAAATCGAGGTAAACTATATCCACAGGGTTTCCTTCATCTAATAATTTTGTGACTATTTCTACAACCTCTAGTAACTGTGTCGTAGTTGATTTGCCTTTCCTAAATCCAAACTGATGAGCTGACAGCAAGTCTTGTCCTTCCAGATGTTTTAGAATGTGATCTTTTATGAGTTTTTCCATAATTTTCCCCACAATGGATGTTAAGCTCACTGGTCTATAGTTTTCCACTTTTTTCTTGTTTCCCTTTTTATGAAGGGCTGTAATGTTGGCAATTTTCCATTCTTCAGGGAGTTTTCCTTCATTTAATGATTTCCTAAATATGATGTGAAGTGGAGTTGTTAAGGATTTTCTCGTACAGTACTTTTGGATGTAAGTTGTCGGCCCCCGGAGATTTCGATGGATTGATCTGGTCTAGTTTCTTAAGCACCATGTTTTCTTCAATGTGGATATCTGTGAGTTCTGAATTAAAATTCCTTTGATCTACTGTAGGATATGTAGTCATATCCTCACTTGTGAACACACTTGAGAAAAAGTTGTTTAGTAGTTCAGCCTTAAATTTTGGGTCGGATATAAGTTCCTCTTGATCATTTATTAAATCCCCGATTCCAGTATTTACTTTGGTTTTTGATCGAACGTATTTCCAAAAACCTTTACTGTCCTTTTTTATATCACTTGTCACTTTTTTTTCATAAGCATGTTTGGCCTCCCGGATTTTAGATGTTGCCTCATTTCTAGCTGTAACGAATTTTCCATAATTTTCACTGGTTTTTACGTTTCTATATTTAATCCAGTACTTCTTTTTCTTTTTTATAGCAAACATAACTTCTTTGGTGATCCAGCCCTCGAATTTATTGTGATTGATGTTTGGTACTACTTGGCTCACTGGTATATGCTCATCCATTAATTGTGTTAAAATTTCTGCCAAGTATTTCCAGGACTCTTGCACACTTTTAGATTCTAGGACTGTTTCCCAATGAATATCATCCAATCTTGCTGCTATTTTGATGTAGTCTCCTTTGTAGTATTTATACTTTTTGGTCTTGGATATCGGAGTAGTCTGGTATAGATGCAAATTTAGAGTTATTATCGAATGGTCACTTTTTCCAACAGGTGGACTAATTTTGATGTCATCGATTATTTCTTCATTATTTGTTATTACCAGGTCAAGAAGTGAGGATATTTGGTTGTGCCTATGTCTGGTATCTTCTGTTACACACTGAGTTAGATATGAGTCCTGTAGGGTTTCCAAAAATTTAAAACTCTCACTCCCTATTGCTCCTCTTGTGATCATATTATCCCAGTCTATTTCTTTATAGTTGAAGTCTCCCATGATCAACAAATGTGTACCCAGCTTGTTGCACTAGAGATGACATTGTTAAGCTTCCTGTTATTTTCCAATGTACTTGATGGGCTTCTATAGACACATCCTAAAATGAGTGTTTCGTTGATTTTTAAATTTATAGAGCACCATATACTCTCCTCAAAACCATTGTTAGGGAAATCTTCCAAACGTGTTCCATAGAGACACTTCTTTATATAGATGATGACACCTCTTCCTTTTATGGTGGAGTTTATAAATGTGTCGTAATTCTCCATGTTAAATTCACACTCTTGTATTCCCTTGTTATTTTTTGGTAATACCTCAGTTAGTGCTATGATGTCTGGATTTTCTTCCTTAATGACCACTTCTAACTCCTTTCTTTTATTTAAAAGACTGTCTACATTACTATATATAACTCTTAAAGGTCGTTCTTCTGTGTTTTCATCTGTGACGTAGTTTAAAACCGGAATAAAACTGTTCCCCTAATCAACACTATTTTCGTTTGATTCTGTTGATTGTATACCATCCCAGGTATGGTTGGCACTCTCATTTGGTAGTTGTGGTGATGAGAGGGTCTCTTCATTGCTACTATCTAGGTCCAAGTTTTGAGAGATGAATCCAAAAATTCTTTCATTTTGGGCATCGTTTGGAGTACTGGTATAAGATTCATCATGATGAGTTTTCTCCTCAAACATTTTGGAATGTTGCCCCTTTTCTATTGATCTTATTAACCTCTGAACTACTGGGACTTGTTTCTTGTGATCCCCAGCTGGTGGACCTATTTTGGATATATTCACATTTGTTGATGTTCCGGTTACCCCACTCTTTGGTCTTGCACCTTCCACCTGTCTGGAGGAATCATTCGATTGCTCTCTCTGTTTCGTTTGGTTCGGTTCGGTTGAGGGTTGATTTTACTTTTTCTAACTCTGGTGTCCTTAACTATTTCCCCTCCTCTTATCATAACTTCTTCACCACGATCTTTCCTCCTCTGTAATTCTTCACGTAAGCCTTGAAATTTATTTCTTTGCTCATTTGTATAGTCTCTTCCTATTATGACTTTTTCGAGACTTTTATCGTCTATTTCTCTTATATTCCGGCAGTTTTCTAGGAGCTTCTTCCTATCTGCTCTTTTCTCCAAGGTCACTTTTGCAGGCCTATGCTTCCCATCTGCTGCCTCTCTTCCCTAATCTGATGATTTCCTTGATTTCTATTCCTCCAACTTGCAAATGTCGACAGATTTTCATGATTTTGGCTGAATCCTCATCTTTTCTAATTTGAGAATTATCGCTCTCCGACTCGGGCAAATTGAATATCATGAGGTTCATCTCCCTTCTTCTTCTATCCTCCATTTCTTGTATTCTTTTTTCAATCACCTCATCTATATCTTTTCTCATGTTAGTGACAATATCATCTTTGCCAGGAATTCCCTGTTCAACATTTTCCATCCTGTCTTCAAGTTTATCCAACCTCAGTTTTGTTGTTTCTTTAATCTCTTTCAGTGCCTTGTCCATTGAACTGAATTTGGGGAAATTACACTTGCATGTATTGCATGTCCATTTGAAGTTATCAAGAAATCCGTTTTTGGCTAACTTATAGAGCTCGGTAGGTATCTTTGCCCACGCGAAACAGAACCAGCATTCACACACATCACATTGTATTCCTTCAGTGTCGTCACCAATCTCTGTCGTACATATGGGACAACAGCATTTATCACTGCTACTTTTCCTTGGTCTCTTGCTAGTGGCTTTACTTGTGCCTTGGGATAGCGATCCCCGCCTACCCCCACGCTTTCCTCCTCTATTACTCATATCTCACGATCGGTAAATATAATGTAGTCTAGTACAGATTGTTGTGGATCCTGTTCTACTGCTGAAGTCTATAATCTTGACACAATTGGTGTTTTCCCTATAGTGTGTGAACAGCAAGATAACCCCACTAGTTTCACACTTCAGTCCAGCTATCTATAGGTATAAACCAACTTGTGTTGTTATTTTAATAGCAGTCTCCATACACACGCTCCATTAGGCGCTGGATCCATACCTTCTTTAATGTTGTTATCGGGTGAATTCCATCCCTGTACAACTCTATCGCTAGCTCCTGTTGTGCTGTTTTTCCTTTGGATTTCCTTGTTTTTACAACATCAATATGGAAACAGGGTGATTTAAATTTCTCCTCTTTGTTATGTTCATAGATAAAAGAATTTATCTCCTTGATTTGTTTCCAAAGAATTTTATCTTCTTTGTGAAATGTTCCATCAGTATCCTCAAAACCTTTATATTGGTTCCATGCCTCAATAGAATATGCTGGTATGTACATTAAGCATAGGTTTAGGAGAGAATAGTTTGAGAACAGGCCTAATATTTTCATAACCTGGTTGGTATAGTGCTCCTTACCTTCCGCCACATCTTGAAACCGCAGACTTATTTTACCTGATGTGCTGTCCTTAGTTGTAAGGTCACATGTGCCTGTCCATAAGTAAATCACGGTTTTCTGATTCCTTCTTATGTTTCTTTTCCTTATTTTCTTTTCAATAATATTTATACATTTTTCTGTCGATGCTCCTGCTAAACAATCAAACTCAATACTTGGTTTGTCCTCTTTAATTTCTTTGTAGATGTTTTGGAGTACTAATCCTTTGCTGTCTCCAATAACTAAAGGCCTCCATATTCTGTCTTTGTTTGGAAAACTGAGTGGAGTTTTTTGCAGATATTTTTCTAGCTTCCGTATAGGCTTAGACATCGATGTTTATTTAAGCTCAGAGTATCATAGGGTTTAATTGTCATCAAACTCCAAAAACCAAGGTCACAGATGAATACGGAGTATCAATGCATAACGTAGAATAACGTAGATTCTGTTATTGTTTTTCTTTCAAATCACCCGCGGTCCGCCATCATGTTTGAAGGTACCGATGTCATACCTCACTTTTACCTCATACTGCCGATTTTGGGGGATATTTCGAGAAAAACGACGTCACTCCATCTTCTATGTTCCATCCAATGACTTTTTACCCGAATCCTAGACCATAATGGGTCTTACTTGATGATAAATACACAAATTTACACCATAAAATTACAACTGCAGAAAAACACGTCTATACTCTCGCGCATGCGCAAACTCCGGAACGAAGTGGTACCTGCAAAGTCTTGTGTGTGAGGACGGAGAAAATCCTTCTCGTTTCAATTTTACAGTCCATTCCTTTCTTAATTTTCTATCCTTAGGAAACAAAAACATACTGGTTTTCTTCCCATCATCTGATCTGTTGGTGCAATTCAACGCCGCACACTGTACCATGTTTGTTTACGTTTTCCGCTCTGTCGCCTGCATTTGACAGCTCGATTTTGACAGCTTCGCGGGTGCTGGCCTGTGTGACGTCACAGACAAAGGGAACTAACTGCGTACAGACTGTCGGATACGAGCGACTGAGGAAAATATGCCATTTTTAAACATTCGAATAAGATATGAAAACGGTTTGGTTTTTTGAAAATCATAATGTAATATGTTTTAATGATGAATAATCGCTATTTTGGCGAACAATTTGGGCTGTATTAGGGTTTTTATCACCTTTAAGTTAAAGGATTCCTTAAAGATGCTCCACAGCTGACAAATGAATTTTTTTTTCTCTATCAAAAATAGGAGCAGACAAATAAGTATTTTTCTTTATTTACAAAAGTTACTTACCTACTTTACACCATTACAACCATTGAAAAGTCTGAGTTTCTAATTTTACTTAAGGATGTACTCCTCTGAGAAGTCAAAATTTTCTTGCATTAAACTTTTTTTCTCATATAGATTTTTAGCCCACCATCATCAGATGGTGGGCTATTCAAATTGCTTTTCATCTGTGGTCCGTCGTCCGTCCGTCCACAATTCTTGTTACCACTATTTCTCAGAAAGTGCTGAAGGGATCTTTTTTTAATTTCACATATTGCATTTTGGGACCAATCGGTCAACAAGATGGCCGACCGGCGGCCATTTTGGATTTTGATAGTTAAAGTTTGTTACCGCTATTTCTCAGTAAGTACTGAAGGGATCTTTCTCAAATTTCATATGTAAGTTCCCCTAGGACCCTTGTTGTGCATATTGCATTTTGGGACAGATCGATCAACAAGATGGCCGACCGGCGGCCATCTTGGATTTTGATAGTTAAAGTTTGTTACCGCTATTTCTCAGAAAGTACTGAAGGGATCTTTCTCAAATTTCATATGTAAGTTCCCCTAGGACCCTAGTTGTGCATATTGCATTTTGGGACCGATCGATCAACAATATGGCCGACCGGCGGCCATCTTGGATTTTGATAGTTAAAGTTTGTTACCGCTATTTCTCAGAAAGTACTGAAGGGATCTTTCTCAAATTTCATATGTAAGTTCCCCTAGGACCCTAGTTGTGCATATTGCATTTTGGGACCGATCGATCAACAATATGGCCGACCGGCGGCCATCTTGGATTTTGATAGTTATAGTTTGTTACCGCTATTTCTCAGAAAGCACTGAAGGAATCTTTCTCAGATTTCATATGTAAAGTCCCCTAGGACCCTAGTTGTGCATATTGCATTTTGGGACCAATCGGTCAACAAGATGGCCGACTGGCGGCGATCTTGGATTTTCATTGTTAAAGTTTGTTACTGCTATATATCTCAGAAAGTACTGAAAGGATCTTTCTCAAGTTTCATATATAGTATGTAGTAAAAGTTTGAAAAGCAGGGAAAAGATCCCTCTTTCTGTTGTCAGACATAGATCATTCTTTGGTGGGCGCCAAGATCCCTCTGGTCGGAAAAAGGAGTTCATACCATAAACGAAAATGGAAGAAAAAAATTATGTCTGTGTGCTCGTTTTTGAGATATTGTCATTTAAAGATACCTAGTTGACAAAATATTGGATTTTATGGGATTTTTGACCATATACACAAGACATTAAAGCCATAATTTCCTAACTAGATGTTTGATATGTATGGATGTTTGTAGAATTTATTTTGTAGTAGTCTGCTTATAAAAAATACCAGTTTTGATTAATAAAACTAATATTTTTTCTCAGAATAACAACATATGCTACCCCTACCCCTTAATTTTGAGCTACAAAATGCACCATTTTCAGCCATTTTTGCCAAATTTAACCCTTTATAGAAATAGTTCTGGTATTAGACTTTTGTTAATATTTTGCATATCAACAGGGAAAGGGTTGTTCTTTCTAAATCAGGCAGAAAAATGGGGGGTCCGTGTGCTTACTTTTTTGCCCCATTTGAATATTTATTTTTCAGTGTTTTAGAGTAAAAAATAAAAGTGCTCAAATTACCATTAAATGTAAAAATAAAGTGACAAAAGTGTATCATTTCACACATTAATGCTCAATATTTTAATTACCATGAACCCAGTAAAGATTTACAGCAAAAATAAGCTCGATACAGCTAAAATTGCTGGCGCAGTGATGATTTAAGTAAAAACAATTTTAGTAAAAAATGGTAAACATGTGGCTCTACTTGAAAAAATACACTATTTCAAAATGGCCGCCAAATGGGCCATTTCTTAAAATCCCCGTATAAAAAAATCTACTAAAAATAGAAATGTAATTTTTTGACAAAATTTGCAACTGGCAACTTGCTACAGATATTGATAGATTTTATTTGAAAATCTCATAACTTCTTTGATCTAATTCGAAACGAGACTTCAACGGGACTGAAATCTCAGAAGAATACATCCTTAAAGATAAAAATAATTAATTGCATCCCGAAAAAAATCTGTGGCACTATGTCCTATATGGAATGAAAAAGTACTGATTGTGCATGTACCAGAGACAAACTAAATTATTTTTGTGTGTGTGTTATTTAGACAAATAGTTATTTAGACACATATATACATGATTTAACACCAACTATTGTTCATATGATGAGTATCGTTTACGCTCTGTCGGTGGTGGAGCATCTTTTAATTGGACAACAAAGGGCCAATTTGATGTTTGTTAAACTTGACCAGGGCCAATTTTGTTAAAAGTTGATGTGGTTTACCAAATTTAACAATATAATCCCCCCTAAAATCAATTCTTGTAAAACTGACAATTATAACAATTGAAAAAAGAATTTCAGACAAATAACTGAAAAAGGAATTGTCCACGCACATCTTTATTGTTCTAATGTGAACACAACAATTGTGTTATACCTTATCAATAGGAAATACTGTCAAGTCTCAGATTTTCATAGCAAATTAATCTCACATTATCATGCCAACAACATTTTCACAATTTAATTTCAGGATTACAAGTAAAAACCCTCTTTTGTATTTGTAGTTGAATCTGTTTCACAGCAATTTATTTTTTGGTGAATTCTAATCGCTTGTGAATTACGCCAAAATATATCACATGCAAAAATCAGTTGTTTTACAGTATATTTTACAACACCATATAGGGCCTTATAACCAAATATGGAAAAATGATATAATGTCATTACAAAAAGTATTGGTTTCATAAACCCTTGACAAATGTGAATACATATTACCTTATTCGACCCAATAAGCGCCCATGTCCCTATAAGCGCCCCTCTCCCTTTTATGAGGGCTCAATTTCAATTGCCCAGGCATAATTAAGACCAAAAATACATAAAAATGTATAGATTTGCAATAATTTCATTTCATTAGCATCTTTTCCTTTTTTTTTTTCAATTTTTTAAACGCCCTGGGCGCTTATTGGGTCGAATACGGTATAAATGAAAAGACTGATGAAAAATGAGAAGGTAACAACTCGGATAAAAATTACGATTCCATGATCTTCCACCAGAACAAATTGTGATCCCTGAACTCTGAAGCCATCTACCCCTGAATCCAGTATTAAACTCTTCACATCTTAAAAGTCCATTACGAAATCAAGAAGTTTATGTCTGTCTTTCTTGAGTTTCTGAAAATCTTCTGTCATCAAACATTTTTGAAATCACTGATCCTCAACTTTTAAATAATATGAACATTTAGATATTTAGCAAAAATAAAATCTGAAGGATCAGCTGGAGTGGCATTACTTTGACATTCAACTTTGTACACATTTCTAAAATGAGTTATTTCCACTCGAAGTAAGAACTAAGTTTAGGCCAAACATACTCAATACAGTCAAACTTCTGTATTTCAAACTGATCAGTGAAAGTTAATGTCGAAACATGAAAATATTCTCAATTAGCCCACAGACCATTACTTTTTCTTCATCATTCTGAAAGTTATAAGAACCAGAAATTCTTTCTGTACTGAAAAAAGTACTGAACTATTAGTAAATTACTAAGACATGTAAACACATTTATGTTAAAGATGATTGTTGGACATAATGTGTCCTATAGGTACTGGCGAGTCTGGTAAGCTGTTGATCTGAAGGTTTCCAACATCATTGTTTTAGAACTAACATCTAGTGCAGCCTGCATTAACTCTAACAATAATCTGCCAACTCTTTTCCTAAATTAAAATTTAAACAAGCTCCATGTGTAAATTAAGCCAAAGCATGCTGTAAAGTTCCAATGTAATAACAGAAGTGTATCTGAGAAATAATCCCATGAATACAAGATAATATCCAATATTTGTTGACACATTCTTATCGGAAAAACAGTTGATACGTCTTTGACAAATTTGTTTTAAATGTAAAGTTAACAATTTTCTTATTTCCGTGCATTATTTCTGTAGATTAATTCAATTTTTTAAACATTTTTTGGGGATAAAATATTGGTTTTTAAATAAAGAATGATATTTGATACAATAATTGAGCACTAAATTTGTCGTTACACATAGAGAAAACAAACACTACCCCTAAACACATAGAACAAAGAACAACACTGGTAGTTAAGTACTTATTTTTTTCTTATATTTTTTTTATACTCACATTTTCAGTAATCCATGACACCTATCTGTGAATACTATATATAATTAATCTATGTCTACATACATCAGTCTCTTGTGTTCAGTCATCGTCGTCTGACAGATCGTCATACTTAGACGACCTAAGAAGTACAGGTTCCACAACACGAGGATTATAACCCGACCGGTCAGCTTCAGAATGTTGACCACTTGAGAAGGACACATTTCCTGTTGACCCCGAGCTAATGCTTGACGACGATTCCACACTAGGATGCGCATCAGAGCTTTGGTAGTGCACGTCCCCACTTATCCCGCCACCGCGAGGACTTCTGGACCGGTGAGGAAAGCCCATTGAGCCAGCCATATTGTCTTGACTTCGCGCCTGGGACGAAACAAATTCTCCTGCTTCTAGGTTCTCTGTTGTGCTGCGTGGACTATTGTCACTATCCCTAGACGATCGTGATGATCTTGGACGCTCTGGCGGCATTGATGATACCGACGTCACATCACCCACTGATGAACTGTCGACACCAGAGACCTCATCAATGACCATTCTGTCTGTATGTGTGCTATCAACACTGAGATGAGAGATGTTGGAACTTTCATCTCCTTCAGAATCGTGTTTAGATGAGCGCCGAGACATTTTAGCTTCCCCTGGCCCTTGTTCTGTACGGCCAAAGTTTGATTCCATGCCAGCTCTGTAGGTGTCATGACTTCCTGTATCTTCTCCAGGCCGACTGTCACTGGAACTCTGTACATGACTGTCTGAGCCCCGCCCACTTTCTGATGACCCCTGTGAGCTTGACCGTCCATCTGAACTGTCCACCACTCCGCGACGAGGACTCCGAGTTGATCCAGACAAAGCCATATAGCTACTGGGCTTTTTGGTTACCAACTGATCATCGTCTGGGCTATCCGGGAAGTCGTATTCCGAACGCGGACCTTTCTTTTCTTGACTAGGTCTCTGTAAGTCAGATGTTGGACTGGACTTGGTGTGATCTCGTCCAGAAGCTGTCACTGTGAACTTTCCTCCAGCCTCATCCCTTACGACACGAGAACGGCTAAACATGCCACGTTTTCTGTGGTGTGGGTGGTGCATTGACGACATTTTGTCTCCTGTTGCAGATTTGCCGTCTTTGTCCTGACTCTCCACTCCCGACTGGGTGGAACTTGTGGGATAGTTACTCGAGTCCGACTGACTTGCTTGTTCCCACTCCTGTGATTCCCGCTGACCTCCAGAATGATGACCAGTCTCTCTCTGGTGACCGAGGTGAGTCTGGCTATCCCGCTGATGACCGGAATCAAGATGAGTTCCAGAGGATTCTGAAGATTCCCTTTGATGTCCACTGTGAGGCCTTGTAACATCTTGTTGATGGGGTCCGGACATGTTTTCTCTTTCTCTCTGGTTTCCCATTTGATGTCCGGACATGTTTTCTCTCTCTCTCTGGTTTCCCATTTGATGTCCAGACATATTTTCTCTTTCTCTCTGGTTTCCCATTTGATGTCCAGACATATTTTCTCTTTCTCTCTGGTTTCCCATTTGATGTCCAGACATGTTTTCTCTTTCTCTCTGGTTTCCCATTTGATGTCCAGACATATTTTCTCTTTCTCTCTGGTTTCCCATTTGATGTCCAGACATATTTTCTCTTTCTCTCTGGTTTCCCATTTGATGTCCGGACATGTTTTCTCTCTCTCTCTGGTTTCCCATTTGATGTCCGGACATGTTTTCTCTTTCTCTCTGGTTTCCAATTTGAAGTCCAGACATGTTTTCTCTTTCTCTCTGGTTTCCCATTTGATGTCCGGACATGTTTTCTCTTTCTCTCTGGTTTCCCATTTGATGTCCAGACATATTTTCTCTTTCTCTCTGGTTTCCCATTTGATGTCCAGACATGTTTTCTCTTTCTCTATGGTTTCCCATTTGATGTCCGGACATGTTTTCTCTTTCTCTCTGGTTTCCCATTTGATGTCCGGACATGTTTTCTCTTTCTCTATGGTTTCCCATTTGATGTCCGGACATGTTTTCTCTTTCTCTCTGGTTTCCCATTTGATGTCCGGACATGTTTCCTCTTTCACGCTGGTTCCCCATTTGGTGCCCTATTTGAGAACCAGCCATCTCTCTCTCCCTTTGGTGCCCCATTTGAGAACTGGGCATTTCCCTCTGATGTGCCATTTGATGCCCTTTGTTATGTTCACCCTGACTGGTTGTCATAGGCGACAAGGCCCGTCCCTGGGAGGAAGAATAACCTGGCAGCCCCGCCGCCTGGGGCTGGAGAAGCTGGCCGATGAGTTTGCCGGTGCCCATCCCCCTGGGGGAACCAGACTGCTGGGGTGAGGAGAGAGCACCTCGCGACATTCCTTGGGGTTTAGGCATGTCATTAATGCTGTCATCTCGTAATACCTCTGCAATTTTATTTTTCACGTAATCAAGAGGGGACATATCCGGCTTTGGGCCAGCGGGAGCCTCGGGAGGAGGAGGCGAGTTCCCAGTGCCTCCTTCACTGTGGAAATCTGTAAAACAAATAATACCACAAGTTATTAGAAACATTATCACCTTCTCATACCATAAAGAGTTATTTACAGTTAGAGTGGCATTCTGTTCAACCGCTGTTCTCAGTATCACCCAGACCCAGGACACCCGTGTTGTTAATATTTACAGACACTAAGGTAGGGCTATTTGTCACCCAGACCCGGGTCACTCAGACACTAAGATAGGGTTATTTGTCACCCAGACCCGAGACACTCGTATTGTTAATATTTACAGACACTAAGATAGGGCTATTTGTCACCCAGACCAAGGACACTTGTGTTGTTAACATTTACAGACACTAAGATAGGGCTATTTGTCACCCAGACCAAGGATACTCGTGTTGTTAAGATTTACAGACACTAAGATAGGGCTATTTGTCACCCAGACCAGAGACACTCGTATTGTTAATATTTACAGACACTAAGATAGGGCTATTTATCACCCAGACCCGAGACACTCGTATTGTTAATATTTACAGACACTAAGATAGGGCTATTTGTCACCCAGACCCGGGCCACTCGTATTGTTAATATTTACAGACACTAAGATAGGGCTATTTGTCACCGAGACCCCAGACACTCGTATTGTTAATATCTACAGACACTAAGATAGGGCTATTTGTCACCCAGACCAAGGACACTCGTGTTGTTAACATTTACAGACACTAAGATAGGGCTATTTGTCACCCAGACCCGAGACACTCGTATTGTTAATATTTACAGACACTAAGATAGGGCTATTTGTCACCCAGACCCGAGACACTCGTGTTGTTAACATTTACAGACACTAAGATATGGCTATTTGTCACCCAGACCCGAGACACTCGTATTGTTAATATTTACAGACACTAAGATAGGGCTTTCTGGTCAGCACGAAGCTCGAAATCTTTCATCAGGGACAGATGTCCCTATCTTTTTCACTTTATTGTGCAGTTGACATATATATAAATCTAATACCAGCATTTAAAGTTCTGATTTGTCTTTGCAAGAATCCTACACATTGTAAAAGTTATTCTTAATTTGACAGTATGGAAATTATGGCACATATAACTTAAGACTTATCTAATGTAGTCAACAACCCACCCCAATGAATTTTAGCCTGAAACCCATCCTTAATAAGCAGCACACATATCAATTCTTCCTGTAAATAACACTGATAAAAACACTTTGTAAATTGGCTGTGATGGGACAATAAAGAGAAAGCCATAATTGTATGGCTTTGGCCCTGTTTTGCCCCCAAAACTGTCAGTAATTGTAGTTCCCATGGTTACCATCCGAAATATTCATAGGGTAAATGCTGCAAATATGAAAATTTGGCCACTTTTGACCGGTTTTCATCTAGAAATCATTACGTGTATCCTTGATGAAATTTTTTAACATAATTCTCCCAAAGATGTATCTTAGTTCTGACATATTCTCGTTTGTTGGAGATTGCCCTCTATACCGTGTATATTGATTCGGAGAGAAATATTAATCTAAAAATATAGGCAGAAGATGACCAAATTTTCACATTCACTGAATTTATGCATAATATGGATAGTTACTATGGCAACTAGAGCTGTAGTAATAGAAAACTAACATAAAAGATGAATCAGGGATATACTAAATACTACCAATACAACAGCTTAATTATGTAACACTTAATAATGTAACACTTAATTATGTACACTTAATTATGTGACACTTAATTATGTAACACTTAATTAGGTTAAACAAGAGGCCCAGATGGCCTGTATCGATCACCTGGTTTGTAATGCCAAGTAATGTTCTGAATACAAGTTCATTGTTTATTTTCTGAAGGAATTTGAATATTAACCTCTAATTCCCCTATTGGGCCCCACTTTTTCTGCTCCAGGGTGTCAAAGCCAAAATTTATACGAATTCTGTTAACCCCAAGGACGTTTCTGGCCAAATTTGGGTGGTACAATCCATGCCGAACTCTAGGACAAGTAGCGATTTTTAGCTCACCTGGCCCGAAGGGCCGGTGAGCTTATGTCATGGTGCGGCGTCCGTCGTCCGTCCGTCAACATTTCCTTTAAATCGCTACTAGTCATAGAGTTCTGCATAGATTGTAACCAAATTTGGCCACAAACATCCTTGGGGGAAGGGGAACAGAACTTGTATAAATTTTGGCTCTGACCCCCCGGGGGCAGGAGGGGCGCGGCCCAATAGGGGAAATAGAGGTAAATCCTATAAATCGCTACTTGTCCTCGAGTTCTGCATGGAATGTAACCAAATTTGGCCACAAACATCCTCGGGGGAAGGGGAACAGAACTTGTATAAATTTTGGCTCTGACCCCCCCGGGGGCAGGAGGGGCGGGGCCCAATAGGGGACATAGAGTTAAATCCTATAAATCGCTACAAACCTTACAGCTACTGTAAACCAAATCTCTTTTGTGCAAGATTCACTTTCACAAATTTAGCATTAATGGTAAATTCATAAAATTTGATTTATGCAAAATCACTTTCTCAATACGGGGCTTTGCAGATACCAAAATGATGTGATTAAAGTAATCTTTACCATCAATTAGTACCACCTTATTATTGTGATGTAATCATTTGATGTGATTTTTGTGACTTGTGATGAAATCATTTGATGTGATTTTTGTGACTTGTGATGTAATCATTTGATGTGATTTTTGTGACTTGTGATGAAATCATTTGATGTGATTTTTGTGAATTGTGATGTAATCATTTGATGTGATTTTTGTGTGGTCACAATCAACAGATGTAGGAATAATCGATGGTAATTACTACTTATGTCATTTCAGGATCTCGGCCCCTTATTACATTCAAAGCACAATGTTTATATCTGTGAAAGTCAATCTTAATGAATATGATTTGAAATGCAAATTACTAGATTTAGAGGTCGCAAAGGTCGAGAGTTGGTTTACAGCAGTGTGTGGTGGAGGCAACATGAATGTGGGTGTGGCTAAGAAGTGATTGACAGGTGATACTATGAGACCAATAACACATACTCATCTGTGGGCGTGACAGGAGACTGGTGATGTGCTGATGACTGGCGGTTACAGATCCCGATCTGGAGCGAGGGGATCGGGGTGGTGACACTTTGGTAGGCAGGACATCACTGCTATCAGCTACACAGAACACAAATACACAACATTGTCACTGGGGCTGGCTACAACAATTATCACTTTAAAGGGGCAGGACTACAACAATTATCACTTTACAGGGGCGGGACTACAACAATTATCACTTTACAGGGGCGGGGCTACAACAATATCACTTTAAAGGGGCGGGACTACAACAATTATCACTTTAAAGGGGCGGGACTACAACAATTATCACTTTACAGGGGCGGGGCTAACACAATTATCACTTTAAAGGGGCGGGGCTACAACAATTATCACTTTAAAGGGGCAGGACTACAACAATTATCACTTTAAAGGGGCGGGACTACAACAAATATCACTTTACAGGGGCGGGACTACAACAATTATCACTTTAAAGGGGCGGGACTACAACAATTATCACTTTACAGGGGCGGGGCTACAACAATTATCTTTTTAAAGGGGCGGGACTACAACAATTATCACTTTACAGGGGCGGGGCTACAACAATTATCTTTTTAAAGGGGCGGGACTACAACAATTATCACTTTAAAGGGGCGGGACTACAACAATTATCACTTTACAGGAGCGGGGTTGCAACACAGTTATAACCCTTACAGGGAGGGGCTATAACAATTATTACCCTGAAAGGGGTGGGGCTAGAACATGATTATTACTCTGAAGGGGAGGGGCTTCAACACATTTATTAACCTGAAGGGGAGGGGCTACAGCACAGTAAGTACCCTGAAGGTGTTGGGCTACAGTACATTTATTACTTTGATGGGGAGGGGCCACAGCACAGAAATTACACTGAATGTGAGGGGCTTCAACACAGTTATTACTCTGAAGGGTCTGGGCTACAACAAGATTATTACTCTGAAGGGGCTGGGCAACAGCACAGATATTAACCTGAAGGGGCTGGGCTACAGCACAGTTATTGCTTTGAAGGGGCTGGGCTACAACACAGTTATTAATTTGAAGGGGCTGGGCTACAACACAGTTACATGTATTACTTTAAAGGGGCTGGGCTACAACACAGTTATTTATTTGTAGGGGCTGGGCTACATCAAGATTATTACTTTGAAGGGGCTGGACTACAGCACAGTTATTGCTTTGAAGGGGCTGGGCTACAACACAGTTATTATTAATTTGAAGGGGCTGGGCTGGCTACAACACAGTTATTACCCTGAAAAGGGTGGGGCTACAACATGATTACTACTCTGAAGGGGTGGGGCTACAACACAGTTATTTCCCTGAAGGGGCTGGGCTACAGCACAGTTATTACCCTGCAGGGGCTGGGCTACAACACAGTTATTACCCTGAAGGGGCTGGGCTACAGCACAGTTATTACCCTGAAGGGGCTGGGCTACAGAACAGTTATTACTTTGAAGGGGCTGGGCTACAACAAGATTATTACTTTGAAGGGGCTGGGCTACAACACAGTTATTAATCTGAAGGGGCTGGGCTACAGCACAGTTATTACCCTGAAAGGGGTGGGGCTACAACACAGTTATAACACTTACGGGGAGGGGCTATAACCTGAAAGGGGTGGGGCTACAACATGATCATTACTCTGAAGGGGAGGGGCTACAACGAGATTATTACTCTGAAGGGGAGGGGCTTTAACACAGTTAGTACCCTGAAGGGGAGGGACTTCAACACATTTATTACCCTGAAGGGGCTGGGCTACAACACAGTTATTTCCCTGAAGGGGCTGGGCTACAGCACAGTTATTACCCTGAAGGGGCTGGGCTACAGCACAGTTATTACCCTGAAGGGGCTGGGCTACAACACAGTTATTACCCTGAAGGGGCTGGGCTACAACACAGTTATTTATTTGAAGGGGCTGGGCTACAACAAGGGGAGGCTGGGCTACAACACATTTATTACCCTGAAGGGGCTGGGCTACAGCACAGTTATTACCCTGAAGGGGCTGGGCTACAACACAGTTATTACCCTGAAGGGGCTGGGCTACAGCACAGTTATTACCCTGAAAGGGGTGGGGCTACAACACAGTTATAACCCTTACGGGGAGGGGCTATAACAGTTATTACCCTGAAAAGGGTGGGGCTACAACATGATTATTACCCTGAAGGCGTGGGGCTACAACACAGTTATAACTGTGAAGGGGCTGGGCTACAGCACAGTTATTACCCTGAAAGGGGTGGGGCAACAACACAGTTATTACCCTGAAGGGGCTGGGCTACAGCACAGTTATTAATCTGAAGGGGCTGGGCTACAGCACAGTTATTTCTTTGAAGGGGCTGGGCTACAACACAGTTATTGCTTTGAAGGGGCTGGGCTACAACACAGTTATTTATTTGAAAGGGCTGGACTACAGCACAGTTATTACACTGAAGGGGAGGGGCTACAACACAGATATTACCCTGAAGGGGCTGGGCTACAACACAGTTATTACCCTGAAGGGGCTGGGCTACAGCACAGTTATTACCCTGAAAGGGGCTGGGCTACAACACATTTATTACCCTGAAGGGGCTGGGCTACAACACAGTTATTAATCTGAAGGGGCTGGGCTACAGCACAGTTATTGCCATGAAGGGGAGGGGCTATAACAGTTATTACCCTGAAGGGGAGGGGATTCAACACAGTTATAACTGTGAAGGGGCTGGGCTACAGCACAGTTATTAATTTGAAGGGGCTGGGCTACAGCACAGTAATTACCCTGAAGGGGAGGGGCTACAACACAGTTGTTACCCTGAAGGGGAGGGGCTACAACAAGATTATTACTCTGAAGGTGAGTGGCTACAACCCAGTTATAACTGTGAAGGGGCTGGCCTCAGCACAGTTATTAATTTGAAGGGGCTGGGCTACAGCACAGTAATTACCCTGAATGGGAGGGGCTACAACACATTTATTACCCTGAAGGGGCTGGGCTACAACACAGTTATTACCCTGAAGGGGCTGGGCTACAACACAGTTATTTCCCTGAAGAGGCTGGGCTACAGCACAGTTATTGCTTTGAAGGGGCTGGGCTACAACACAGTTATTACCCTGAAGGGGCTGGGCTACAACACAGTTATTGCTTTGAAGGGGCTGGGCTACAACACAGTTATTTATTTGAAGGGGCTGGGCTACAACACAGTTATTTATTTGAAGGGGCTGGGCTACAGCACAGTTATTACAATGAAGGGGAAGGGTTACAGCACAGTTATTGCTTGGAAGGGGAGGGGCTACAGCACAGTTATTGCTCTGAAGGGGAGAGGCCTACACAGTTATTACAACCATTGAGTTATAGGAGGAGAGAAGCAAAGGAAGGTTTAGGAGGAAACAATGAATGTAGCTTAAAGGTCAAAATGGAGGTAAATGACCTACGTTTGATACATGATACACCTGCTTAAATAGGTCAACTCGTACGTCAAGGTGGCAAGTTTACTTGGTAGAGTAGTGACATAGAACCCGACATACAATTCTACAGCCAGGAAACAAACCCTCTCTTTTTTTACATTTCCTTACACACAGCATTACACAAGATGCACCACAAAGTGATACATGCATTTCCATCTGAGCATCATAAGTTTGTGAAAAGCAGTGAACTTTTGTGAGGCTACCCAAGTGCTTTATACTTTATCCACCTATCACACATGTTTCATCCATCTATAAAAAACATGATATCAGATCTAAATCTATATTCTGACCCACAATGAAATTTAACTTACTCATGGGTGATTTGGGCTCTGAGAGACCACCGATGTGTGGAGAACGTAGCCTCGGTGAATGTGACTGGTCAGGTGTGTGATGCTTCTGCTCCGATGATTCCTGATCTGGTTGATGTGATGATCGGTCGTCCCCAGCCCCACTAGGTTGGGTGGGTTCAGACTGCCCAGAGCTACTGGCCATCTCTCGCTCTGCTTCCTACACAGTAAGTAAAACTTCTCATAACTTTATAATGATAAAAGGAATTTCAAGAAAGTTTTCCCATATGGAAATAAATTCTTTTTCTTTACTTTAACCTCTGTGTCTGAAAAGCAAGTTTTGATAAGAGATGATCTGTACCAGGTTTAAGCAGTTGAAGACCAACTAACCTGGAGACCATCTTGAACCATAACCCCTCATAAATAAACCAATCACTGGTAAGGCTGGCCCACTTGGTGATAAAGGTTAACCCCCTCATAAATAAACCAATCACTGGTAAGATTACAGTAACACCTAGCCCACTTGGTGATAAAGGTTAACTCCTCATAAATAAACCAATCACTGGTAAGTTTACAGTAACACCTGGCCCACTTGGTGATAAAGGTTAACCCCTCATAAATAAACCAATCACTGGTAAGATTACAGTAACACCTAGCCCATTTGGTGATAAAGGTTTAACGACAATTTTCAATTCAAGATAAAATATTTTCTTGTAAAACTAACTTTACAAAATTTGATTACATTCCTATTATAATAAGAACATCATTCCGTGCATAATCACTGATTCTAGTTAAGATAAAACAATGAATTTTGCAGAAATGAAAATTCACTAAACAAGTGATTAAGTGAATCACTTTTTGAATGACTAACCACATAGTGTTCCATGTTAAGAACATAGAGGCAAGAATGTACCTGAATTTGAGCTTTCTTCCACTTGAGTGCGTGGCCTCCGTATCCACCTTGTGGGGGTGTAGTGCTGTGGCTGCCATACCCACTCTGAGGCGGCGTGGTGCCATGGGAGAAACTTCGGGATCGTGTAGAGTCTGCTGATACTGTCGACGATGTGTCAGACTGAGAGTGGGTCGACATAGGCGAAGGATTGTTACGTTCTTGTTGGCTGTCGGGAGGGGTGTTGTTGGAGAAAGCTTTAAAAGACAGTTTTATGGATTACATATAATGCACAAAAATCGTGAGGAAAGTAACGCGTAGAACACAGAAAAATAAGCATCAGTCTGAAGTCATAAAAGTAATATTTTGAAGACGTATATGACTTTGAAAAAAAGTTAGTAGCAATGGCATTAACTTCAATAAAATCAGCAGAATT
Source organism: Argopecten irradians (assembly GCF_041381155.1). Classification (NCBI taxonomy): domain Eukaryota; kingdom Metazoa; phylum Mollusca; class Bivalvia; order Pectinida; family Pectinidae; genus Argopecten; species Argopecten irradians. Next base: position 888,873 of record NC_091142.1, on the reverse strand, counting down.
CCTGGGAGATATAGGATCATGTGAGGTTTGGAATGTTAAGTTTCATGAATATCAAACTAACAGCTAGACAAACAGACAGAGTTTTCTCCCCTGGGCCCACTTACCTCCCAGCTGACTGAGTACTCCATTCTTGCTGGTGTTGGGTCTAGTGTTGTAGTCACTGAGTATGATAGAGTTGATGTGTTCCCCTAGAGTCATGCCTGGTTTACTTCCACCAGCCAACATCGTAGAGCTTGGTGATTTATTCTGTATACGATTGCCGTCTGCTACACCTGGGGATGAAGCCATGCCTTGTGGTCGCCGTTCTGGAGGGGTAGACATCTGGGGGGTAATGCCTGTACTGGTAGGGGTTGGGGAAGTGGCCCGTGGGGTGTTCTGCTCGTGAGCCCACTTCTTTTTGCCATGCATCTGAGTTGGAGATTTCTGGTCCTGGAGAGAAGGTATAGATCCGTCTGATGCCTCAGGAGTAAGTTGACTGGCTGACGGTGGTACGTCCTGTTTGGGGACTTTACTTTCTGGTTCATCTATAGACTGGTTAATCTGATGTATGATGATAGCATCGATGAGATTTGCGGCAGTCAGAGCTGAGGGTCCACGAGGGCTGTCACGGGCTGTGGTCGTCTGTGACTGGTCAGATACAAACGCCTTAAATAGGTCCGTTGGATCTTTTAATTTGTTTGACTGTGATTGCGTGGAAGCAGGGCTGCGAGATAACTCTGACTTTGACGACAACGATGTCATTATTACATCATCATTCTTCTCTTCCTTCCTCTTGCTTTCCATAATTTCCTTGCGAATCTGCTCTTCCATATTAAACCTTGAGCGCTGTTCATGTGCCCGAAGTCTCTGCATCTCTTCAGTCTTGCGTCTCTTCTCCTCCATGTGTTCCTGAGTGAGATCATGTCTCTCCTCCTGGTACGGCCGCCGAGTATACTCCGACTGAGATGTAGGTGGCCGCCGATGCGCCATCATTTGTCCATGGTTTTGAAAATGACCTTCTGGGTATTGTCGAGGTGACATAGCTGAAGACCTGGCCTCTCCCATGTACACGTCCTGTCGACTGGTTATATCAGTGATGACTGTTGGTCGATTGCTACGATTTGTTGGTGTGACATTTGGACTGTGACTGTGACCTGACATCTGCTGTCTGGCCCAGCCAGGGGAGAGGTTTTCTTCATGGGGTGAGGGCGTTCCATGTGAGGAAGGATGAGGGGACGATCGTGTATTACCCCCACGCTCAGACATAGACGTGGGAGGCTGGTGAACATACATAAGCCCCCCTTGGTACCCAGGATGCTGGACTGGAATGAGAGGTTGATGTTGGCGCCCTGGTTCCTTGGGGGCTCCACGAGGGGACATAGGCCCCTCTCTCTCTTTTCCTGGAGCATGACGTTGCTGCTGCATTTGCTGTGCTGTCATAAAATCTACATTGATCTGTTTACTCATTGTCTGCTGCTCCTGTGGCTGCTGATATGGATAGGCCTGTTGAAACAACCGCATTCTATGTTCCGATAGCATTCTGGGGTCGTACATGTTCTGTTGAGGAAACCTTGGATCATACACTCTGGGATCTCCTCCCTGTGGCCCCCCGCGGCCAACTGATGATTCTCTGTTGATAGGAGTACCAGAGGTGATGGAACCTACTGCCCTCACCTGTTGCTGGTGACGGGCGTCCGTGTGTGAAGACCTGTTGGCAGCCATTCCACCACTACTGCTCGGGTGGCTAGTGGCAGGCATGCCTTGCGGCATTGACACTACCGGTGTGCCACGAGTGATGGATCCAGGGGTCCCATGTGTGATTGAGCCATGGTGCATACCCACCATGTTAGGGGGGTGAGCACTTGTAGGTGGTGACTTTGGTAATTTGGGAGAAGGACCCTTGTTGATTAATGGAGGAGGCGGTGGAATAACACCCTGTCTATTGGGCTGGGAAGAACGGTGGGGGTCTAGCCCCGGGGGCACATGGGCATAGGGGGATGTACTAGGGGACAGGTGCCTCAGGGCTGGGGAACTCTGTCTATCGTGGGGGTAGGGACTGGGAGACTTATGTCCCTCCGCTGACTGTCGTCCTGGAATCTCGGTCGGTGGATACAACACAGGTCTCTGTGAATGGGCGGGAGGTGGAGCCACCGCTTGTCTTGATCCATCTTCACCATGACGGCGAAACTCAGAATGACCACCAGAACGCGGATCCATATCTCTGGGATTTCCACGGTAACCATGTGGCCCTTTTGATAAGTCTTGTGGCATATCTCGGGCTTCCCTCATGTCAGCCTCCTTTTCAAGTTGGCGTGCCATATTGTGGTAGGGAGACAGTGTGTTACGCCCAGAGAAGGCCGGTGACACTGCTGGTTCTGGCTTGTCCTTCCTCAGGTCCTGTATCATATACTGCTGTTGCATTGCCATCTGTGGACTGTACACTGGTTCAGAGGAGGCCGGACCTATAATTACAGAAAGGTATACAACAACATTACGAAAAGCATTAACAGAATCTCTTTAAAAAATTCCATTCTAAAAAAACTGAAATTGGAATTTTATAATAAGTGGTGTGTATTGATGACATGTAAAGTTTTATTATGAAATGGAGTCTGTAAAATATTGAGGTTGTTTATGAACATATGACCTATTGGATACTTACGCTTCTCGGGGTGGGGAGAGTCCTGATGGGAACTACGTTGATGTCCAAGGTTCCTTTCTATAGCCGAGTTGATAAGGTCGCGAACACAAGCAGGCTTAGTGCCACGCCTGTCGCCACTAGGAGACAAGCTGCGATGGGAAGGGGCTGATGGGGGCATTAGACCTGGCTCTGATAATGTACTGGACGGGCGACTGTGAGAGCCCTGATCCTGAGGCATCAGCAGATTCTGGAGGAATTGCTTGTTTCTGGCCTCTGGCATCATTTGTTGTGCTCCAGGCGAGGGTTGAGGGGGTCCTGGCGGGGGAGATTCTTTTATAATAGGAACTTCCTGGGGACGTCTGTCAGCCTCGCGGTCCCCTGCTCCTATCATGGCTGAGGTGAGCTGTGTGACAGGGCGGCCCTGGGTTATAGAGCCACCTTTAGCTGAATACTGATATGGAGCAACTCCAGTTTGTGAAAATGGAATTCCTCCTGGACCCTGCACATGGCTCATCGAAGACATCTGTGATCCACTGGAAACAGGTTGTGTGTGTGGTGCCCCCTGGTGTTGAGCAGGTTGTGAGGCTGCGTGTGATGACACAGAGCCAGGATGTACACTAGTGGAATGTGGCAAGTGGGATGAACTTAAAGGATGTTGTTGTTGTTGTTGATGATGTTGCAAGTTTAATCGAGTGGCTGGAATACCGGATGTTCGTGGACTGAACGTGTCCCTAGCATCCGTTGACACGCCATGACTCGCACCAGACCCTGAGGTTGGCGGGGCCTCATCAGCACTCATCGTGGCACTGCTGTCATTGTCGATACTACGAAGGCTTCCTTGTGAAGTACTGAGTGGTTTGATGGCGGTGAGGTTGTTCTGTGACAGTGGTTGACTTGGCTGGGCCTCACTGCTTGTTTCCATACTGACATCAGCCTTTACTGCTCGCTCCTTAGCACCTCCTCCTACAATTACATTATTACATTAGTTAGTGTTACAGATTTGTCATAAAGAAAGTATGACAGAATAACAAAATATATTAGGATTTTTCTCCTTATAAGACACAAATACCTTAAAACTAGACTTACCAATTCATTAAATAGACATACTTTACCTTTCAGTTTGGCATACATTCTAAAATCCAACAATAATGTAAATTTAATTATACAAAGAATACTCAAGAGAGTTTGAGTCTGAATGTACCTTCTTCAGCTCCGGGGGTGGGACTGGGTGCGCTAGCTGTATCAGAGTCAATATCTGATGAGATGTCTTCTTCTCCGCCCGACTCGGCAGTCACTGTGGACGCCATACTCTCACAGATAGAAACAGTTCGCTTGTCTCCTTCCTGTCAGGGCAGAAATCAACATATAACTTTTGATGTGTTCAGTGAAACATACCAACATAAATATCTCAAAGAATATTATCATTCATGAGCACTAACATACTGGTAACCATGGTAAATAATGTTATCACTAACATACTGGTAACCATGGTAAACAATGCTATTTTGATTATTACTGGAAACCAATTTATCATAGTAGCAACAGAAAACCATGTCAACATGACTACTATATATATAGAGAAACAATGCTGCCATGTTTACTATTGAAACAATGTAACCATGTTACTATAGGATATGTTACCATGGTTACTGTAGCTAATAATGTCGCCATGGTTACTGTAGCTAATAATGTCGCCATGGTTAATGTAGCTAACAATGTCATCATGGATAATGTAGCTAACAATGATACCAAGGTTTATGTAGCTAACAATGTCACCATGGTTAATGTAGCTAACAATGTTACCATAGTTAATGTAGCTAACAATGATACCAAGGTTTATGTAGCTAACAATGTTACCATGGTTAATGTAGCTAACAATGTCACCATAGTTAATGTAGCTAACAATGATACCAAGGTTTATGTAGCTAACAATGTCACCATGGATAATGTAGCTAACAATGTCACCATGGATAATGTAGCTAACAATGATACCAAGGTTTATGTAGCTAACAATGTCACCATGGATAATGTAGCTAACAATGATACCAAGGTTTATGTAGCTAACAATGTCACCATGGTTACTGTAGCTAACAATGTTACCATGGTTATTGTAGCTAACAATGTTTACATGGTTATTGTAGCTAACAATGATACCAAGGTTTATGTAGCTAACAATTTCACCATGGTTATTGTAGCTAACAATGATACCAAGGTTTATGTAGCTAACAATGTCACCATGGTTACTGTAGCTAACAATGTTACCATGGTTATTGTAGCTAACAATGTTTACATGGTTATTGTAGCTAACAATGATACCAAGGTTTATGTAGCTAACAATTTCACCATGGTTATTGTAGCTAACAATGATACCATGGTTAATGTAGCTAACAATGTTACCATGGTTAATGTAGCTAACAATGTCACCATAGTTATGGTAGCTAACAATGTCACTATGGTTATTGTAGCTAACAATGTCACCATGGTTATTGTAGCTAACAATGTCACCATGGTTACTGTAGCTAACAATGTCACCATGGTTACTGTAGCTAACAATGTCACCATGGTTATTGTAGCTAACAATGTTTACATGGTTATTGTAGCTAACAATGTCGCCATGGTAACTGTAGCTGACAATGTTGTCATGGTTACTGTAGCTTATAATGTTGCCATTGTTACTATAGCCACCTTGATGTCACCAAGGTTACTGAAGCTAACAATGTCACCATGGTAACTGTAGCTGACAATGTCGTCATGGTTACTGTAGCTTATAATGTTGCCATTGTTACTATAGCTATCAATGTCACCAAGGTTACTGCAGCAAACAATATAGCCATGGTAACTATAGCTAACAATATCACCATGGTGACTGTAGCTAACATTACTGTAGCTTACATATAGCTATCACATTGAAGTTAGTTATTACTGTATGCAGCTGTGATACAATGTTCATAGTGATACAACATATAAACGTGTTAAAACTTATCAACATCTAATATGTTAGTGCAATAAAGAATTGTAGTTGTTGAGATCATCATTGTTTAATTTACTTACACAGTTGACATTAATAGTTTAGTGTTCTAGTAGTGACGTTATCTACAATATAAGTTACTGATATGTGGTAGTGACACACTGACATATGGTAGTGACACACTGACATGTGGTAGTGACACACCGACATATGGTAGTGATGCACTGACATGTGGTAATGATGTTATCTACAATGTAAGTGACTGACATGTGGTAGTGACACACTGACATATGGTAGTGACACACTGACATGTGGTAATGATACACTGACATGTGGTAGTGATGCACTGACATGTGGTAGTGACACACTGACATGTGGTTGTGGTGCACTGACATGTGGTAGTGACACACTGACATGTGGTAGTGACACACTGACATGTGGTAGTGACGTACTGATATGTGGTAGTGACGTACTGACATGTGGTAGTGACACACTGACATGCAGTAGTGACACACTGACATGTGGTAGTGACACACTGACATGCAATAGTGACACACCGACATGTGGTAGTGACACACTGACATGCAGTAGAGACACACTGACATGTGGTTGGACACACTGACATGTGGTGGTCACACACTGACATGTGGTGGTCACACACTGACATGTGGTGGTCACACACTGACATGTGGTAGTGACACACTGACATGTGGTAGTTACACACTGACATGTGGTAGTGACACACTGACATGGGGTAGTGACACACTGACATGTGGTAGTGACACTATGACATGTGGTAGTGACACACTGACATGTAGTAGTGATGCACTGACATGTGGTAGTGACACACTGACATGTGGTGGTGACACACTGACATGTGGTAGCGATGTTATCTACAATGTAAGTAACTGACATGTGGTAGTGATGTTATCTACAATGTAAGTAACTGACATGTAGTAGTGATGCACTGACATGTGGTAGTGACACACTGACATGTGGTAGCGATGTTATCTACAATGTAAGTAACTGACATGTAGTAGTGATGCACTGACATGTGGTAGTGACACACTGACATGTGGTAGTGACACACTGACATGTGGTAGCGATGTTATCTACAATGTAAGTAACTGACATGTGGTAGTGATGTTATCTACAATGTAAGTAACTGACATGTGGTAGTGATGTTATCTACAATGTAAGTAACTGACACACTGACATGTGGTAGTGACACACTGACTGACATGTGGTAGTGACACACTGACTGACATGTGGTAGTGACACACTGACTGACATGTGGTAGTGACACACTGACATGTGGTAGTGACACACCGACATGTGGTAGTGACGTACTCAAATGTGGGAGTGACACACTGACATGTGGTAGTAACGTACTGACATGTGGTATTGATGTTACCTACAATGTAAGTTACCGACATGTGGTGGTGACACACTCAGATGTATTAGTGATGCACTGACATGTGGTAGTGACACACTGACATGGGGTAGTGACACACTGACATGTGGTAGTGACAATATGACATGTGGTAGTGACACACTGACATATCGGTGGTGACACACTGACATGTGGTAGTGACACACTGACATGTGGTAGTGACAAACTGAAATGTGGTAGTGACACACTGACATGTGGTGGTGACACACTGACATGTAGTAGTGATGCACTGACATGTGGTAGTGACACACTGACATATGGTGGTGACACACTGACATGTAGTAGTGATGCACTGACATGTGGAAGTGACACACTGACATGTGGTAGTGACACACTGACATGTGGTAGTGACACACTGACATGTGGCAGAGACACACTGACATGTGGTAGTGACACACTGACATGTGGTAGCAATGTTATCTACAATGTAAGTTACTGACATGTGGTAGTGATGTTATCTACAATGTAAGTAACTGACATGTGGTAGTGACACACTGACATGCAGTAGTGACACACTGACATGCAGTAGTGACACACTGACATGTGGTAGTGACACACTGACTGACATGTGGTAGTGACACAATGACATGTGGTAGTGACACACTGACATGTGGTAGTGACACACCGACATGTGGTAGTGACGTACTCAAATGTGGGAGTGACACACTGACATGTGGTAGTAACGAACTGACATGTGGTATTGATATTATCTACAATATAAGTTACTGACATGTGGTGGTGACACACTGAGATGTAGAAGTGATGCACTGACATGTGGTAGTGACACACTGACATGTGGTAGTGACACACTGACATGTAGTAGTGACACACTGACATGTGGTATTGACACACTGACATGTGGTAGTGACACACTGACATGTGGCAGTGACACACTGAAATGTGGCAGTGACGTACTGACATGTGGTAGTGACGCACTGAAATGTGGTAGTGACACACTGACATGTTGTCAGTGACACACTGACATGTTGTAGTGACACACTGACATGTGGTAGTGACACACTGACATGGGGTAGTGACACACTGACATGTGGTAGTGACACACTGACATATCGGTGGTGACACACTGACATGTGGTAGTGACACACTGACATGTGGTAGTGACACAATGAAATGTGGTAGTGACACACTGACATATGGTGGTGACACACTGACATGTAGTGACACACTGACATGTGGTAGTGACACACTGAAATGTGGTAGCGATGTTATCTACAATGTAAGTTACTGACATGTGGTAGTGATGTTATCTACAATGTAAGTAACTGACATGTGGTGACACACTGACATGTGGTAGTGTCACACTGACATATGGTGGTGACACACTGACATGTGGTAGTGACACACTGACATGTGGTAGTGTCACACTGACATGTGGTAGTGTCACACTGACATGTGGTAGTGACACACTGACATGTGGTAGTGACGTACTGACATGTGGTATTGATATTATCTACAATATAAGTTACTGACATGTGGTGGTGACACACTGACATGTGGTAGTGACACACTGACATATGGTGGTGACACACTGACATGTGGTGGTGACACACTGACTGACATGTGGTAGTGACACACTGACATGTGGTAGTGACACACTGACATGTGGTAGTGACACACTGGCATGTGGTAGTGACACACCGACATGTGGTAGTGACGTACTCAAATGTGGGAGTGACACACTGACATGTGGTAGTAACGTACTGACATGTGGTATTGATATTATCTACAATATAAGTTACTGACATGTAGTGTTGATGTTATCTACAATGTAAGTTACTGACATGTGGTGGTGACACACTGACATGTAGTAGTGATGCACTGACATGTGGTAGTGACACACTGACATGTGGTAGTGACGCACTGACATGTGGTAGTGATGCACTGACATGTGGTAGTGACACACTGACATGTGGTAGTGACACACTGACATGTGGTAGTGACGCACTGACATGTAGTAGTGACGCAGTGACATGTAGTAGTGACACACTGACATGTGGTATTGACACACTGACATGTGGTATTGACACACTGACATGTGGTAGTGACACACTGACATGTGGTAGTGACACACTGACATGTGGTAGTGACACACTGACATGTGGTAGTGACACAATGACATGTTGTAGTGACACACTGACATGTGGTGGTGACACACTGACATGTGGTAGTGATGCACTGACTGACATGTGGTAGTGATGCACTGACTGACATGTGGTAATGACACACTGACATGTGGTAGTGACACACTGACATGTGGTAGTGACGTACTGACATGTGGTAGTGACGTACTGACATGTGGTAGTGACACACTGACATGCGGTAGTGACACACTGACATGCGGTAGTGACACACTGACATGCGGTAGTGACACACTGACATGTAGTAGAGACACACTGACATGTGGTAGTGACACACTGACATGTGGTGGTGACACACTGACATGTGGTAGTGATGCACTGACTGACATGTGGTAGTGACACACTGACATATGGTAGTGACACACTGACATGTGGTAGTGACACACTGAAATGTGGTAGTGACACACTGACATATGGTGGTGACACGCTGACATGTAGTAGTGATGCACTGACATGTGGTAGTGATGCACTGACATGTGGTAGTGACACACTGACATGTGGTAGTGACACACTGACATGCGGTAGTGACACACTGACATGTGGTAGTGACACACTGACATGGGGTAGTGACACACTGACATGTGGTAGTGACACAATGACATGTGGTAGTGACACACTGACATATCGGTGGTGACACACTGACATATCGGTGGTGACACACTGACATGTGGTAGTGACACAATGAAATGTGGTAGTGACACACTGACATATGGTGGTGACACACTGACATGTAGTGACACACTGACATGTGGTAGCGATGTTATCTACAATGTAAGTTACTGACATGTGGTAGTGATGTTATCTACAATGTAAGTAACTGACATGTGGTGGGGACACACTGACATGTGGTAGTGTCACACTGACATATGGTGGTGACACACTGACATGTGGTAGTGACACACTGACATGTGGTAGTGTCACACTGACATGTGGTAGTGACACACTGACATGTGATAGTGACGTACTGACATGTGGTATTGATATTATCTACAATATAAGTTACTGACATGTGGTGGTGACACACTGACATGTGGTAGTGACACACTGACATATGGTGGTGACACACTGACATGTGGTGGTGACACACTGACTGACATGTGGTAGTGACACACTGGCATGTGGTAGTGACACACTGACATGCAGTAGTGACACACTGACATGTGGTAGTGACACACTGACATGTGGTAGTGACACACTGACATGTGGTAGTGACACACTGACATGTGGTAGTGACACACTGACATGTGGTAGTGACACACTGACATGTGGTAGTGACACACTGACATGCGGTAGTGACATACTGACATGTGGTTGTGATGCCATGACATGTGGTAGTGACATACTGACATGTGGTAGTGACACACTGACATGTGGTAGTGACACACTGACATGTGGTAGTGACACACTGACATGCGGTAGTGACACACTGACATGTGGTAGTGACATACTGACATGTGATAGTGACATACTGACATGTGGTAGTGACACACTGACATGTGGTAGTGACACACTGACATGTGGTAGTGACATACTGACATGTGGTTGTGATGCCATGACATGTGGTAGTGACATACTGACATGTGGTAGTGACACACTGACATGCAGTAGTGACACACTGACATGTGGTAGTGACATACTGACATGTGATAGTGACATACTGACATGTGGTAGTGACACACTGACATGTGGTAGTGACACACTGACATGTGGTAGTGACATACTGACATGTGGTTGTGATGCCATGACATGTGGTAGTGACATACTGACATGTGGTAGTGACACACTGACATGTGGTAGTGACACACTGACATGTGGTAGTGACACACTGACATGCGGTAGTGACACACTGACATGTAGTAGTGACACACTGACATGGGAGTAGTGACACACTGACATGGGAGTAGTGACACACTGACATTTGGTAGTGACACTTTGACATGTGGTAGTGACACACTGACAGGATAACAGATTGCTCTGATGTAATTATCAAGTTTTAACACATTTAGACAAGCTGTTACTATCATTACATTGTACTCTCTATAACAAGAGGCCCATGGGCCTTAACGGTCACCTGAGTTAGAATATATAATGAAACAAATAATGAAACAAATTAAAGACATATAAACACTATATGCTGGGCCTTGAAGTTGGTCAGTGATTTATAAATTTGACCTTTTTAGACTATGAAGAGTATTTGCTTCCATCAAACCTGTGAACTTAGAGGTATTTTTGAAATTTTAATCAATTTGACCCTGTTTGGTCCTGCCCCTCTGGTCCCCCAGGGGGTCATCAAGGACGGATATGGATGTTAAAATGCTATATCTTCGGCTAATAATTCTAATCAAGTTTGACTAATTTCCTACGAAAATTGGGCAAATAATGTTCACAAATATGTTTTTCTTATATAAACTAAAGTAAACTTGACCCCTCCCCAGGGGGTAACATGAGATCCCAAGATCATATAATTCACAGTTTTTATAAAACACCTGAAGACCTTTCCATCTATAATTATTTGATTCTACTATATCCAGAATTTTAGAAGATTTTTGAAGTTTTAGCCTATTTGACCCTTTTTTAGCCCCACCCCCCCTGCCCCTAGGGGGTCAGCCAGGACCAATGTGGATATGATATTAAAATGCTATCTTAGGCTAATAATTCTAACCAAGTTTGACTCATTTCCTATGAAAATTGAGCAAAAAATGCTCATTAATGTGTTTTTCCTATATAAACTATAGTAAAGTTGACCCCCTCCCCAAGGGGAAACAGGAGACCCCAGGGTCATATAATTTACAATTTTTATAAACAAACTTTAAAGGATTTGTGCAGCCAAAATTTTTTTTTTTGATAATACGTCAGGATATTGCTTTGGATGAATGAAAAATTAAGTCCCACCCAACGAATCGCCTAGCTTTTAGCGCTATCGGTTGGTTTTGGTTGTGATTTACGGGTAGTGTCGACTACGGTTCAGAGATAATGAGCTAGGCGGTCACGTGGTCTTGTGATGTCACAGTAGTCCGGGGCTACACAAGGTAAGCCTAGTACTATACATCTATACAGCACATACATGTATACGTTAGATCTACAATTTGAGTTTTTCGAGTAAATGGTTATTCTACCTTATGATGAAGATATTTTCAGTTTCAAAACATTCCATTTACACCATTTCAAACATTCAAACAAGAATATATCTAACTTTAGATTAGATAATCAGTCCAATTCGATAGCGATATCAATAAGATGTTCGGATCAGTCTGGACTAAAATATTTAGATAGCATATTATGTAAATTTCAGTGTAATAAAAAACAGTATAATGTAACGCTATCTTTTTACGAGTAAAATCCCAAAATTTAGCATGAATATATCTAGAATCCATGTTTTTATTTCAAACTTCTGCCACAACGATGCAAACACGGCACAGTTTTTGAGTAAAAATAAAATTTGGACGGTTATCAGTTATGTGATATTGGAGTAACAGTACCGAACTTATACCGAAAATAAAATGTATATCTATATTGTTGCCTTTGAAACTTAAACGTTTACTAAAAAGCAGAAATACATCAATGATATTTCTGATATATGTTTCTTAATTACAGTATAAGTGTAGATTTAAATTCATTTTTACAAAATCATACTAAATTGTTAAAATAGTATATTCATTGTCGATCCTTTTGTATATCATACCAAAATTTAATAGTATGATATTTGAACATTTATCGTATAATTCAAAAAGTAACCACATATAATGTTCAAATGAAAAATGAAATTACTTGTATACAGGCATAATAAATAGATATAATATCTTGTACCTTTTCAAAAATGTACTAAGTGATATTAAAATAAGTATATTAATATATATTATTAGTGTGGTAATGCTGTAACCCTTCTTGTATGACTATACATGTAGATTCGAAAATGTGATAATACATGCTTAGAAGTTTTACTAATACCTTAGAAATTACGGTAGATTGCTATATAGATATGCCACGATTCCGTAATTACAGTATTAGACTGGAATAATGTTTAAAGTTTAATCTTTAGTTGAAATAGTTCTCAGAACCATTTTTGTTTCTGAATAAGTCAACTTCCATTATTGTTTTACCTGTGTACGACATATATATATCCTAGGTATGATCAGGGATATTTTATTTCCATTTGCTTTTACATCTTCATTTTAAAAATGGAGGTGACAATAAAAATTTATGTATTGGTTAAACCTATATGCTGTATTGCATTTGGAAAATAAAAAAACTTGAAAAACTTGAATAAAAAACCTAGAGCATAGATGTACTGGGTTTCCATAATTCAAATCACAATCAATTAACAGATGTCCTAACCTGATTGACAGTAAGACAATAGCAAATACCCGATATAGTCCACCGAATAGCAAATTGCCCGCGGCCAGGTAATTACAGGTGAGTTCGATGAATGGCGTTGTGTACAGGTAAACAACATCCTGGTCCAGGTATTACATAACCATCAAACTAAAGACATGGCTAATTATATATCTATATCGGAGTATCTACTCGTATATCGATTAAAAATTGAAAGCGACCGCACGGTCTGAAAAAATAGTTTGTTTTGTTTAATATCTCAATATTTAGATCTTTTATAATATCAAAAATAAATTCTTTCTACCATATGTTGAAACGTTTTACGGTATTGTAATAAATGTATCTCAATTTCTTCGGTTAGAAACACACAACACAATGTTTGTAATGATGAATCATCGGTGTGTACGTACGTCAATACTTTAATCAAGGATTTCTTAAATTGCTACATGTACGTAAAAATTTCATTTTACAGTCACAAACTTTGTAATTCACAATGTATCAAAGATACAGACTATAGGAAAATATTATCTAATTAAAGCTTATTCGTTGCTGAACTCCTCGACAAAAAATACGAATCTTTTATTTCTGTGTGGATTTTCTTTCATAATTACATGAAGATACCTGCTATTAGAGCATAAATGAAAGTATTTGAAACATCGAATTTCACTCTTTTAGTTGTACATTCGAGCCAAGGTTATTGTACAATTAATTTCACTCAAAAGTAATCATAAAAAAATCGTTGATCGGCTTTTCCTGTGACCGTCGATGTAAGTGATAGCATACCAGTTATAGTACAGCTATAAACCACGGACTATTGTGACGTCACACGGTTTAGAGCTAGAAAATATGCATAATCGGGCGGCCAGAATTTTGGACCTCGATATCGACTTCTTACGGGTTATTCCGGTCGCGCGCGGCACGGAGAGGTTTCTACACGTGCTAATAAAGCCATTTCCAGCATAAACTGAAATTATCATTTTTGACTGCACAAATCCTTTAAGACCTTTTCATATCTATAAAGTGTATTTGATTATACCATTTCCAGAATTTTAAAAGAATATTTTTAAAGTTTTAGCCTATTTGACCTTTTTTGGCCCCGCCCCTCTGCCCCCAGGGGGTCTGCCTGGACCAATATGGATATGATATTAAAATGCTATCTCAGGCTAATAATTCTAACCAAGTTTGACTCGTTTCCAATGAAAATTGAGCAAAAAATGCTCATAAATGTGTTTTCCCTATATAAACTATAGTAAACTTGACCCCCTCCCCAAGGGAAAACAGGAGACCCCAGGGTCATATAATTCACAATTTTTGTAAAGGACCTTAAGACCTTTCTATTTATGAAAAGTATTTGTTTCTACCATTTCCAGAATTTCAGAAGAAGATTTTTGAAGTTTTAGCCTATTTGACCCTTTTTTAGCCCCGCCCCTCTGCCCCCAGGGGGTCGGCCAGAACCAATGTGGATATGATATTAAAATGCTATCTCAGGCTAATAATTCTAACCAAGTTTGACTCGTTTCCAATGAAAATTGAGCAAAAAATGCTCATAAATGTGTTTTCCCTATATAAACTATAGTAAACTTGACCCCCTCCCCAAGGGAAAACAGGAGACCCCAGGGTCATATAATTCACAATTTTTGTAAAGGACCTTAAGACCTTTCTATTTATGAAAAGTATTTGTTTCTACCATTTCCAGAATTTCAGAAGAAGATTTTTGAAGTTTTAGCCTATTTGACCCTTTTTAAGCCCCGCCCCTCTGCCCCCAGGGGGTCGGCCAGAACCAATGTGGATATGATATTAAAATGCTATCTCAGGCTAATAATTC
The DNA here is from genome assembly GCF_041381155.1 of Argopecten irradians. NCBI lineage: Eukaryota > Metazoa > Mollusca > Bivalvia > Pectinida > Pectinidae > Argopecten > Argopecten irradians. The sequence continues at coordinate 873,519 of NC_091142.1, read as the reverse complement.
TAACCAAGTTTGACTCGTTTCCATGAAAATTGAGCAAAAAATGCTCATAAATGTGTTTTCCTTATATAAACTATAGTAAACTTGACCCCCTCCCCAGGGGGAAACGTGAGACCCCAGGGTCATATAATTCCCAATTTTTGTAAAGGACCTTAAGACCTTTCTATTTATAAAAAGTATTTGATTCTACCATATCTTGAATTTCAGCAGAAGATTTTTGAAGTTTTAGCCTATTTGACCCCTTTTGACCCCGCTTCTAAGGCCCCTGGGGGTCAGTTATAGAAAATTTGTTAATAGGATTAAATGGCCATCTCATACTGATAATTCTGACAACATTTGACTCATTTCCTATTACAAATGACCAAATAATGCGCAAAAATGTGTTTTCTCAATATAAAGTATAGTAAACTTAACCCCCTCCCCAGGAGGAAACTAGAGACCCCAGGGTCATATAATTCACAATTTTTGTAAAGGACCTTAAGACCTTTCTATCTATGAAGAGTATTTGATTCTACCACATCTGTGAGTAGAGAAGAAGATTTTTGAAATTTTACTCAATTTTACCCCTTTTGGCCCCTCCCACAGCCCCCTGGGGGGTGGGGACCATACAATTCACAATTTTGATTGGCCTTATGCCTTAGAAGGTTTGTGCAAAATTTCATTGAAATTGCTTCAGCAGTTTTGGAGAAGAAGTCGAAAATGTAAACTTCGTCTCAGGTGACCTAATAAAACTGGTCTTAATGGTCTCTTCTTTAAAGCCTACCACCTGGATCCATGATGCTGGAACAATGTATTTGCCATTAAAATTGAGTGCGGAACATGAAACATGACAATGGAAATATTGTGAATGGTTATTAATAGTGAAGTACTAATAAAGAGTTGCATGCAAAAAAATCAAATCTGACAATTTTGGAAACACATTAAAATGCTGACTTTAAAATTCTGACAATATTTGTTTTGAAGTTATAACTATTTTTTTTATCTGAAGTTTTTATATCAATAACAATGTTATAGTTTGTTTTAAACAGACAGAAAGGATTAGTTATAATATATAGGCATCACTGCATTAATCTATCTAAACCAGTAAGCTAAACTAATATCCCCGCTACAATATGGTGGTGACCATGGCAACCAGATGTTGACACTATGATATGCTCATTAGTGATTCATACACAATTTCCTGTTTCATTATCATATTTCCTTTGGTAACCATGGTAACTAAATAACCTTTGATATCTTGAAAACTATAACCATGATTGCATTGGTCAACTTTTAAAACCGCTATATAGCAATTTTCAGCTGAATCATACAATTTCTAATTTTCGACCAATCATAAAACTTGAAAAAAATTAATCATGTGTGAATTTGGCATTCCTATGTCATATCATCAGACTGAGTTTTGAGAATACTGTATAGTTGTTAATTTTTGCGTGTGTAAAATTTCACAATTTACTGTTTTGGACCTATTGTTTATTTTCGCCAATTATCTTTTTAACCATTTTAAGCATCATTCTTACTATAGACTATAATATGTGGTACCATGATTTTGATAAATTTTGTGGTGTATCTAATGTTGTGTTATGGTAAGCGAAATTCAATCCCCCACGAATTTTAGCAACTGTACAGTAATGACTTATGTAGTATATAGTGATCTGGTTACCATGGCAGCTGAAATCCTCTAAATGTTTGTTAGTAACTATACTAAGAAGTATAGTGTCTTACCTTTAATTTAGCATCTTCTTGCTATTGAGGGGCAAAGAGGGAGAGAAAAATGAAGATGAAGAATGAAACAACGATAATGAAAATCAGAAGTTCTGATAAACAGTTGAACATCACTACCTCAACATCTAAAGGTATTTATCAGAGTCAACCCATTCATCCCTGTTATTTCATAATGAATTATTCCAGCCAAGGAGATAGAAGAATTCATATGTGACTTTATGGGGGATGAGTAAATTGAAATCTAATCTCAGGTATGAAATCTAATTGGTCTAAAAAGAAAACACTGTGAACAAATTTTAATGTGTTTTTAGTGATAAATGGTTTGAGATAGCGAGATTCAGCTGGACTGTAGAACATGAAATTTTCATTTGTAGTTTCATGGTTTTGCGCTGTTAAAACATTTTTCAGCCTGCTGAGTTAGTACACAATGAAACTTCCATGCTTTACAGTATATGATATTTACACAAGTTTGTGTGCCTATAGAGAGTTTAATTTTATTGTTTTTTGTACTTATCTTAAAATTAAATACATGTTGGTGACTTTACGAAAGGTTGTACAGCTGATAATTAAATACATGTTGGTGACTTTACGAAAGGTTGTACCTATTAGCTGATAATTAAATACATGTTGGTGACTTTACGAAAGGTTGTACGTATTAGCTGATAATTAAATACATGTGGTGACTTTACGAAAGGTTGTATTTATTAGCTGATAATTAAATACATGTGGTGACTTTACGAAAGGTTGTATTTATTAGCTGATAATTAAATACATGTTGGTGACTTTACGAAAGGTTGTACCTATTAGCTGATAATTAAATACATGTTGGTGACTTTACGAAAGGTTGTACGTATTAGCTGATAATTAAATACATGTGGTGACTTTACGAAAGGTTGTATTTATTAGCTGATAACTAAGTACATGTTGGTGACTTTACGAAAGGTTGTACGTATTAGCTGATAATTAAGTACATGGTGGTGACTTTACGAAAGGTTGTACGTATTAGCTGATAATTAAATACATGTTGGTGACTTTATGAAAGGTTGAACCTATTACCTGATAATTAAATACATGTTGGTGACTTCACGAAAGGTTGTATTTATTATAGGCAAACAAACAAGAGTTTGAACATGATCTTATGGTAAATGTAGCACACATCACGATTTAATGGAAAGATGAGTTTTCTATCCTGCCTTTGCATATAACAGAGTTATCTACCCTTGCTTGTGAGTATTGCTATTTATGTTGTCAGTTCATGTGTACAAATTACGTCAGTATTTACAATGTCAGTTCATGTGTACAAATTACGTCAGTATTTACATTGTCAGTTCATGTGTACAAATTACGTCAGTATTTACAATGTTAGTTCATGTGTACAAATTACGTCAGTATTTATGTTGTCAGTTCATGTGTACAAATTACGTCAGTATTTACGTCCATATTTACATTGTCAATTCATGTGTACAAATTACGTCAGTATTTACGTTGTCAGTTCATGTGTACAAATTACGTCAGATTTTTCTGAAAAATAGGACGTAACAATTATGATCAAATGACCAATCATTACCTAACCACAAGGGCAGATAACCCTCTGATGTACAAATACAGAAAAGAAAATAAATATGACTTGTGTTTGCTCACAAAATAATATCAGGAACTGGTTTTCATTCTTTAACAGGAATCGGGGTTAAAATTTGGTCATTTTTTAACTCCACCAATAGGCAGATGTTTACCAGTTGGTTGGTGGTTTTATTCTGGGGAGTTTAGCTCTCTAGTCCTCCGAATCAAAGGCATACACTTAAATGACCACTAATGCTAATGCTGTTTCAGCTCAGGAAGTTCTTATAACGCCTCCCCATTTCTATAATAAAATACTTGGCACAACAATAACTAGAACTGTCGCCAAAGTGGCTGACTAATACCCCCACTGCACAAATTTGGATCAACTCCATTAATAGGAGACATTGCAGAACCCTATATAGTTTACTCAACTCCCCTTTATGTCAGGGTTCTGTGTACCAAATTTTATCAAAATCTGTCAAGTAGTTTAGGAGGAGTTTGTTGGACATTAAGTTGTGTCAACAGACAGACAGACAGACAACCCGATTCCAGTACATGTATACCCCCTCCTTAACTTAGTTGCGGGGGTAAAACTGAATCAAAAGTATGTTTCACCTGATTTATGACAAGGCCTACCTAGTATACAACATGTAATCCATTGTTTTACATTTAAAGCCTAATGATACACTACACAAACACCTTTATAAATCATGTCAATCAAATATTCTAACATCATTACTAATTAACTGTACTTCCCGGTGTACTAATCTTTTACCTGGAAATCTGGAATGTGACTTATACATGTACAAAAACTGGCGCCCCTGATCTCGGCCACTTACCCGCTCCTTGTGCTCCTGTATAATAGACTCAAGGTTAAATTTCTTCTTGTAGTTGAAGTAGAAGTTTTTGCACTGTGCCTCGGTTTTGGTGGCTACCATAGAGGCGATGGCGGCCCAATCTCGTCCATGTTCTCTCAGACCTGTACATCAGACATTGTAAGTCAAAAGGAAATCAACAGACAGAAAAGGCCCTTACCAACTACAATAACATTAACTAATAATACCAACTACAATAACATTAACTAATAATACCAACTACAATACACTTAACTAATAATACCAACTACAGTAAACTTAACTAATAATACCAACTACAGTAAACTTAACTAATAATACCAACTACAGTAAACTTAACTAATAATACCAACTACAATAAACTTAACAAATAATACCAACTACAATAACATTACAATAACATTAACTAATAATACCAACTACAGTAAACTTAACTAATAATACCAACTACAGTAAACTTAACTAATAATACCAACTACAATAATACATTACAATACATTAACTAATATAATACAACCAACTACAGTAAACTTAACAATAAACACCAACTACAATAAACAACTACAGTAACTACAATAATACCAACTACAGTAAACTTAACAAATAATACCAACAACTACAATAAACTTAACTAATAACACCAACTACAATAAACTTAACAAATAATACCCACTACAATAAACTTAACAAATAATACCAACTACAATAAACTTAACTAATAATACCAACTACAATTAACTTAACAAATAATACCAACTACAATAACATTAACTTATAACACCAACTTCAATAAACTTAACAAATAATACCAACTACAATAAACTTAACAAATAATACCAACTACAATACACTTAACTAATAATACCAACTACAGTAAACTTAACTAATAATACCAACAACAATAAACTTAACAAATAATACCAACTACAATAAACTTAACTAATAATACCAACTACAGTAAACTTAACTAATAATACCAACTACAATACACTTAACAAATAATACCAACTACAGTAACTTAACTAATAATACCAACTATAGTAAACTTAACAAATGATACCAACTACAGTAAACTTAACAAATAATACCAACTACAGTAAACTTAACTAATAATACCAACTACAATAAACTTAACAAATAATACCAACTACAATAACATTACAATAACATTAACTAATAATACCAACTACAATAAACTTAACTAATAATACCAACTACAATAAACTTAACTAATAATACCAACTACAGTAAACTTAACAAATAATACCAACTACTATAACATTAACTTATAATACCAACTACAATAAACTTAACTAATAATACCAACTACAGTAAACTTAACTAATAATACCAACAACAATAAACTTAACAAATAATACCAACTACAATAAACTTAACTAATAATACCAACTACAGTAAACTTAACTAATAATACCAACAACAATAAACTTAACAAATAATACCAACTACAATAAACTTAACAAATAATACCAACTACAGTAAACTTAACTAATAATACCAACTACAATAACATTAACTTATAATACCAACTACAGTAAACTTAACTAATAATACCAACAACAATAAACTTAACAAATAATACCAACTACAATAAACTTAACTAATAATACCAACTACAGTAACATTAACTTATAATACCAACTACAGTAAACTTAACTAATAATACCAACTACAATAAACTTAACAAATAATACCAACTACAATAACATTACAATAACATTAACTAATAATACCAACTACAATAAACTTAACTAATAATACCAACTACAATAAACTTAACTAATAATACCAACTACAGTAAACTTAACAAATAATACCAACTACTATAACATTAACTTATAATACCAACTACAATAAACTTAACAAATAATACCAACTACAGTAAACTTAACAAATAATACCAACTACAATAACATTAACTTATAATACCAACTACAGTAAACTTAACTAATAATACCAACTACAATAACATTAACTAATAATACCAACTACAATAAACTGAACTTATTAACTAATAATACCAACTACAATAACATTAACTAATAATACCAACTACAATAAACTGAACTTATAATACCAACTACAATAAACTTAACTAATAATACCAACTACAATAAACTTAACAAATAATACCAACTACAGTAAACTTAACAAATCATACCAACTATAGTAAACTTAATAAATAATACCAACTACAATACACTTAACTAATAATACCAACTACAATACACTTAACTAATAATACCAACTACAATAAACTTAACAAATGATACCAACTACAGTAAACTTAACAAATAATACCAACTACAGTAAACTTAACAAATAATACCCACTACAATACACTTAACTAATAATACCAACTACAGTAAACTTAACAAATAATACCAACTACAATAAACTTAACTAAAAATACCAACTTCAGTAAACTTAACAAATAATACCAACTACAGTAAACTTAACAAATAATACCAACTACAGTAAACTTAACAAATAACACCAACTACAGTAAACTTAACAAATAACACCAACTACAATACACTTAACTAATAATACCAAATACAATACACTTAACTAATAATACCAACTACAATTAACTTAACAAATAATACCAACTACAATAAACTTAACAAATAATACCAACTACAATAAACTTAACTAATAATACCAACTACAATAAACTTAACAAATAATACCAACTACAGTAAACTTAACAAATAATACCAACTACAGTAAACTTAACTAATAATACCAACAACAATACACTTAACTAATAATACCAACTACAGTAAACTTAACAAATAATACCAACTACAATACACTTAACTAATAATACCAACTACAGTAAACTTAACAAATAATACCAACTACAATAACCTTAACAAATAATACCAACTACAGTAAACTTAACAAATAATACCAACTACAATACACTTAACTAATAATACCAACTACAATACACTTAACTAATAATACCAACTACAGTAAACTTAACTAATAATACCAACTACAGTAAACTTAACAAATAATACCAACTACAATAAACTTAACAAATAATACCAACTACAGTAAACTTAACTAATAACACCAACTACAGTAAACTTAACAAATAATACCAACTACAATAAACTTAACAAATAATACCAACTACAGTAAACTTAACAAATAACACCAACTACAGTAAACTTAACAAATAATACCAACTACAATAAACTTAACTAATAATACCAACTACAGTAAACTTAACAAATAATACCAACTAAGTAAACTTAACAAATAATACCAACTACAGTAAACTTAACTAATAACACCAACTACAGTAAACTTAACAAATAATACCAACTACAATAAACTTAACAAATAATACCAACTACAGTAAACTTAACAAATAATACCAACTACAGTAAACTTAACTAATAATACCAACTACAGTAAACTTAACAAATAATACCAACTACATTAACATTAACTTATAATACCAACTACAATAAACTTAACAAATAATACCAACTACAATAAACTTAACAAATAATACCAACTACAATAAACTTAACAAATAATACCAACTACAATACACTTAACTAATAATACCAACAACAATAAACTTAACAAATAATACCAACTACAGTAAACTTAACAAATAATACCAACTACAATAAACTTAACAAATAATACCAACTACAGTAAACTTAACAAATAATACCAACTACAGTAGACTTGACAAATAAAATGTTTACAGTTCGTAGGTATGTCAGAAAGACATTTCAGCAAAACTTGCGATCATCTTAATGAGCCAGGACAGACATGAATTAAATATAGTATTTTATAACAAACACAATTAAATATAGTATTTTATAACGAACAGGCTTACACAACAAATTCATGGTTATAGCATAGTAATTTTTGTTTCCCATCAAGGTTCCTATGTGGGGTCGAAGGATATAGCAAGTTTCTGGTTTCCCAAGACTTGTCTTTTTCCAAAGGCGAAGCTTTTACATTTTATATAGTGTAAATAAAGTAGCGGTATATAAAGAAATCAAAGTACTCAAAGTACTGCAAATACAACACAGCAGATACAGAAAAATTAGAATGAAATTAAATGAATTTGATGAATTCAGTACTGCCATCAAGTCCTGTTGATTATATGACATTTGATACACCACTCTGGTTTTGTGAAAAAAATAATTAATTCTTAATGATGAATATTTAACCAATCCATATAAAAACATCAAGCTGTTAGGCAATAGCCCCATTCTCCAGAAAACAGATACTGTAGGTCCTGGAAAATTAAGTTTAATTGAAGGCTTAACTTAATTTGCATATCTATCAGCAGTCCAATGTCTGGTGGTCAGGTGACCAACTTTGATATCAGTTATTTCAAGAATATTCAACTAATGTATATAATTTGTTTGACATTCTTCTAAATTAAAATTCCTACATAAATTAAACAATTTCAAAATAAAGAAAGCATTTAAGTCTTATATTCATTAACAAGAGGCCCAGAGGGCCTGTACCGCTCACCTGGTTTGTAATGCCAAGTAATGTTCTGAATACAGGTTCATTGTTTCTTTTCTGAAGGAATTTTAATATTAACCTCTAAATCCCCTATTGGGCCCCACCCCTCCTGCCCCCAGGGGGTCAGAGCCAAAATTCATACAAGTTCTGTTCCCCTTCCCCCAAGGATGTTTATGGCCAAATTTGGTCACAATCCAAGTAAAACTCTAGGACAAGTAGTGATTTATAGGATTTACCTCTATTTCCCCTATTGGGCCCCGCCCCTCCTGCCCCCGGGGGATCAGAGCCAAAATTTATTCAAGTTCTGTTCCCCTTCCCCCAAGGATGTTTGTGGCCAAAATTTGGTTACAATAAGCCAAAATATGACTAGTAGCGATTTAAAGGAAATGTTGACGGACGGACGACGGACGGACGAAGGACGACGGACGCCGCGCCATGACATAAGCTCACCGGCCCTTCGGGCCAGGTGAGCTAAAAACGTGAGTAAATCATTTACAGTTGTAAGCAGTATTTGTTTTTGAAGTAATGCTCACTAGCTGTAGTCATAAAACTTATTGAAAGGCCAGCTGATTGTTTTCTAGGCTGCCGATCGGCTGCTTGACTTCAGCTTACGTAATACACAGACCTGAAAGTGACACCACAAGCCAAGGTGGAAAAAGCCCAAGGCTGCTAATTAGGGCCACTGGGGTGTTGGTCAGGGGGTAAGGGAGTGGTCACACTTCTTTTGTTTACTTAATTATCAAGCCACTACCTGGTATTTTGGTAGTTTAGTAGAAGTGTACTGGGGACAAACAGGGCATGGCGTTAGGTCATAGGGGCATGGCGTCAGGTAAAAAGGGCACGGCGCGGCACCATGCTAATCGGGGCTGTGGGAAACACTATTCGCCCTCCCCCAAGGATGTTTGTGGCCAAATTTGGTTACAATCCATGTAGAACTCTATGACTAGTAGCAATATAAAGGATTTACCTCTATTTCCCCTATTGGGCCCCGCCCCTCTTGCCCCCAAGGGGTCAGAGCCAAAATTTATACAAGTTCTGTTCCCCTTCCAAAATTGATCTTTGTGGCCAAATTTGGTTACAATCCATGCAGAACTCTATGACTAGTAGCGGTTTAAAGGATTTACCTCTATTTCCCCTATTGGGCCCCGCCCCTCCTGCCCCTGGGGGGTCAGAGCCAAAATTTATACAAGTTCTGTTCGCCCTCCCCCAAGGATGTTTGTGGCCAAATTTGGTTACAATCCATGCAGAACTCTAGGACAAGTAGCGATTTATAGGATTTACCTCTATTTCCCCTATTGGGCCCCGTCCCTCCTGCCCCAGGGGGGTCAGAGCCAAAATTTATACAAGTTCTGTTCGCCCTCCCCCAAGGATGATTGTGGCCAAATTTGGTTACAATCCATGCAGAACTATGACTAGTAGCGATTTAAAGGAAATGTTGACGGACGGACGGACGGACGGACGACGTACGCCGCGCCATGACATAACCTCACCGGCCCTTCGGGCCAGGTGAGCTAAAAATGAGTTTTTGTCCTACACTATTGACTCTTGCGTTGCACAGTTATGTATGTATAGTGAAACATATGTGGGCAGCCTTATCAATAATCATTTTAAAACATAACTACAATGCACACAGAAAGAAACTCAGATAATTAGTTTACTTTTAACTCTAAGATCTGTAAGCCTTAAGTAATTCCAATTTGTATTGTCATTAACAGTGTTTATGTAAGTTGGACAGGTGTGTGTATACCATAAGAACTTGTGTAATTTGCACACTTTTTCTGTGCAAAAATAAAATTTGAAGTTGGGGGTGCGCAAATTATATTGATAGAGGAGATTTAAAAATTTTACGGGGGAAAAATCTGTCCATTCTGAGGGACTGACGATCTATGAATGTTGAGGTACCGCTCTGTGTATGGTAGCCATTTTATATGATAAAAGGTATTAAAGATTGTAAAAACAATGCCTCACCTATTAATGTGGATTATCTAAGGCTAATTAAAGTGTTAAGTTATGATCACATTGTCTTGTTTCCATTTGCCCTGAGAATTCAATGGCGACTGACTGAGAGCATGGCTTCTACTGACAGCAAGAGATGTATACCCTGTGCACCTCGTAGTATAATGGGACAGCCACAATCAGTGACTTTGGCCGGGTCAATCTAGTTTACCTGTATTTTTTTTAGGGGAGAGAGGCTGTAGAGAAAGTCTGTAGAGAGTGTGTGTGTGTATACACAAACATACATATACCCCAGCTGCAGGCCGTGTGCAAAAAGTCAAAACACACGTGGGATTTATAAGATGCCTAAACTGACCTATATTTAGGACTTTTAATAAGTGGTTTGCAATTTTATTACTGCAGAATTAACAAGCTACAAGGTTAGTGACATATTCAACCGTATTGATAAATATAATTAGCCATCAGCTTTGCACATGAAACCTTACGTAGGGCCCAGCTGTAGGCCGTGTGCAAAAAGTCAAAACACACGTGGAATTTATAAGATGCCTAAACTGACCTATAATTAGGACTTTCAATAAGTGGTTTGCAATTTTATTACTGCAGAATTAACAAGCTACAAGGTTAGTGACATATTCAACCGTATTGATAAATATTATTAGCCATCAGCTTGGATCTGGTACCGTACAGGTAGTGAGTTTACTCGCAATGTAATTGTTGCAAGCTAACATACGTATCCGCTAGCCGTATGTTGTTGATTGTTAATGATCTCAAACACACTAATTACTTATTGTGACAATTTTAAACAAACAGATTCAAATCTTTTTAAATGTTCCTGATTACTATTCATGTGTCACCAAGTGGTTTGCTGGGGTTTTGGGTATTTTCCCCAATTCTGTGATTTGGAGGTCCATCAGGATGTGGCTATTTAGTTTGGGGAATTAGCGTGGTATCGCATAAGCCACACCCTTCTGAAACCTCCGTGTTGGTCTACGCACTTGGTGAACTGTTCATTTGATTTGTTGATGATTAACAAAATACAGTTGATTTCCTCTTCAGTATTTATTTTCCATTCTTGTCATTCTAACACACATTACATATTGGGATGCTGGCCTGAACTATAAATTGGTCTATAATGTCCATTGGTCCTGTGCACAGGCCAGCACACCACTTGCTCTCGGGTCCACACACTCTTTTTCTAACTGTTTACACACTCCATATCATTATCCCCTATGTTACAATTAATTACTAAAGATAGAAAGTTAGACTTTGATTGGCTATACAATTAATTAGTGGGCGGAGTTACCCTAAAAATCTTACATTACAGTGATATTCTAATATGCCCTTACAGTAAATGCCTATGGTCAACATTGTACAATAGAACCCAAATTAAATGGACATGTTTATTTTACTAATTACAATTAGACTGGCTGAGCCAGCTTAGGGGCTGGTCACCTGTCGACTCCCTTAACATGCCAAGACTGGTCACTGGTCAACTCGAACTAATGAACACTATTCAAATCCAATTATCTAGTCTTAGCTCCAAAATCCTTAATACAAACCAACTATGATAATCTCCGATATTTGGAATACAATTTATACTGAAATATCTGAACAAATATTTGAAATATAAAAATTACTATTTTTGTACCGTGACACATGTGTAATATCTCAAAACATTGACATGTGCACGGAGTACGGCGGACCGGACCGCCGATGTTTTAGACATCTGCAAGATATTTTAGTTTCAGGTTAAGGTGGCCAATAAAAGAAAACAAACATGATGCGGTTTTAATATGTTATTTTTTCTTAATACAACTCTTCTTTATGCAAGTTGTCAAGCATTTTAGGGGAATATTTTGCATTGAAATTGTCACCTTCATACATCGATTTTGGGACTCCCTGGACATTGTTTTTTCTCAAAATTTTTGATGCGCAAAATATACTGATGGTAGATTTTTTCAGCATTTTCAGCCCTAAAAAGTACCTGCGCAAATTACACTGGTGCGCAAATTATACAAGTTTTTACGGTATTCTACACAGAGGCTGTGTGAATTCCACCAATCAGAAAGCAGGCTTCTAATGACTGCATACACACAAATGCAGTAATGGGAATGCCACATTTTGATTGGTCCGAAGGAATATTGTTTTACATTCTTCTTAATTAACAAGAGATCCCAGAGGGATCTTGGCGCCCACCAAAGAATGATCTTTGTATGACAACAGAAAGAGGGATCTTTTCCCTGCTTTTCAAACTTTTACTGCATACTATATATATATGAAACTTGAGAAAGATCCTTTCAGTACTTTCTGAGATATGTAGCAGTAACAAACTTCAATTATCAAAATCCAAGATGGCTACCTGTCGATCATCTTGCTGACCGATAAGTCGGAAAATGCACTAGACCCCTTCAGGAACCTGCACATGAAATTTGAGAAACTATCAAAATCCAAGATGGCCGCTGTTCGGCCATCTTGTTGACCAATCGGTCCCAAAATGCAATATGCACAACTAGGGTCCTAGGGAACCTACATATGAAATTGGAGAAAGATTCCTTCAGTACTTTCTGAGAAATAGCAGTAACAAACTGTAACTATCAAAATCCAAGATGGCTGCCAGTCGGCCATCTTGTTGACTGATTGGTCCCAAAATGCAATATGCACAACAAGGGTCCTAGGGGAACTTACATATTAAATTTGAGAAAGATCCCTTCAGCACTTTTTGAGAAATGGGGATATCAAACCTTAACTGATTAGTCCCAAAATGCAATATGCACAACTACAGCCCTAGGGGAACCTACATATGAAATTTGAGAAAGATTCCTTCAGTACTTTCTGGGAAATAGCGGTAACAAACCTTAACTATCAAAATCCAAGATGGCCAACGATCGGCCATATTGTTGACCGATCGATCCCAAAATGCAATATGCACAACTAGGGCCCTAGGGGAACTTACATATGAAATTTGAGAAAGATCCCTTCAGTACTTTCTGAGTAATAGTGGTAACAAACTTTAACTATCAAAATCCAAGATGGCCGCCAGTCGGCCATCTTGTTGACCGATTAGTCCCAAAATGCAATATGCACAACTAGGGCCCTAGGGGCACCTACATATGAAATTTTAGAAAAATCCCTTTAGTACTTTCTGAGAAATAGCAGTAACAAATTTAACTATCAAAATCCAAGAAGGCCGCCAGTCGGCCATCTTGTAGACTGATTGGTCCAAAATGCAATATGCACAACTAGGGTCCTAGGGGAACCTACATATGAAATTTGAGAAAGATTCCTGCAGTACTTTCTGAGAAATAGCGGTAACAAACTTTAACTATCAAAATCCAAGATGGCCGCCAGTCGGCCATCTTGTTTACCGATCGGTCCCAAAATGCAATATGCACATCTAGGGCCCTAGGGGAACCTACATATGAAATTTGGGAAAGATCCCTTCAGTACTTTCTGAGAAATAGCGGTAACAAACTTTAACTATCAGATCCAAGATGGCCGCTGGTCGGCCATCTTGTTTACCAATCGGTCCCAAAATGCAATATGCACAACTAGGGCCCTAGGGGAACATACATATGAAATTTGAGAAAGATCCCTTTAGTACTTTCTGAGAAATAGCGGTAACAAACTTTAACTATCAGATCCAAGATGGCCACCGGTCGGCCATCTTGTTTACCAATCGGTCCCAAAATGCAATATGCACAACTAGGGCCCTAGGGGAACATACATATGAAATTTGAGAAAGATCCCTTTAGTACTTTCTGAGAAATGGTGGTAACAAACTTTAACTATCAGATCCAAGATGGCCACCGGTCGGGCATCTTGTTGACCTATTGGTCCCAAAATGCACAATGCACAACTAAGGCTCTAGGGGAACCTACATGTAAAATTTGAGAAAGATCCCTTCAGTACTTTCAAACGGACAGAGGGACGGACCACGGACCACGGACGAAAGGGGATTTGAATAGCCCACCATCATCAGATCCCTACATAAAATAAACAATTTCTAAGTATAGAAAGCATTTATGTCTTTTATTCATTAAACAAGAGATCCCAGAGGGATCTTGGCGCCCACCAAAGAATGATCTATATCTGACAAAGGAAAGATGGATCTTTTCTCTAATTTTTAAACTTTTTCAAACATACTACATATAAAATTTGAGACAAATCACTTCAGTACCTTTTAAGAAATACCGGTAACAAACTTCAACTATCAAAATCCAAGATGACTCCTTGGCGGCCATCTTGTTGATCAATCGGTCCCAAATCACAATATGCACAACTAGGGCCCTAGGGGAACCTACATGTGAAATTTGAGAAAGATCTATTCAATACTTTCTGAAATAGCGATAACAAACTTTGAATATAAAAATCCAAGATGGCTGCCTGGCAGCAATTTTGTTGACCGATCGGTCCCAAATCACAATATGCACAACAAGGGCCCTAGGGGAACCTACATATTAATTTTGAGACAGATCCCTTCAGTACTTTCTGAGAAATAGCGATAACAAACTTTGAATAACAAAATCCAAGATGGCTGCCTGGCGGCCATCTTGTTAACCGATCGGTCCCAAAATGCAATATGCACAACTAGGTCCCTAGGGGAACCTACATATGAAATTTGAGACAGATCCCTTCAGTACTATCTGAGAAATAGCCATAACAAACTTTAACTATCGAAATCAGCCTCATAACAAACTTTAACTATCGAAATCAGCCTCAAAATCTGTATGGCACAACTAGGGACCAAGGGTAACCTCCATGTGAAGTTTGAACAAAATTCCTTCAGTAGTTCTCAAGAAATATCGATAACAAACTTCAACTGCCAAAATCAAAGATGGCTGCCTGGCGGCCATCTTGTTTTTCCGATCAGCCGCAAAATCTGTATGGCACAACTAGAGACCAAGGGTACCCTCCATGTGAAGTTTGAACAAAATTCCTTCAGTAGTTCTCAAGAAATATCGATAACAAACTTCAACTGCCAAAATCAAAGATGGCTGCCTGGCGGCCATCTTGTTTTTCCCGATCAGCCTCAAAATCTGTATGGCACAACTAGTGACCAAGGGTAACCTCCATGTGAAATTTGAACAAAATCCCTTTAGTAGTTCTCAAGAAATATTGATAACAAACTTCAACTGCCAAAATAAAATATGGATGCCTGGCGGCCATCTTGTTTTTCCGATCAGCCGCAAAATCTGTTTGGCACAACTAGGGACCAAGGGTAACCTCCATGTGAAGTGTGAACAAAATTCCTTCAGTAGTTCTCAAGAAATATTGATAACAAACTTCATTTGCCAAAATCAAAGATGGCTACCTGGCAGCCATCTTGTTTTTCCGATCAGCCTCAAAATCTGTATGGCACAACTAGGGACCAAGGGTAACCTCCATGTGAAGTTTGAACAAAATTCCTTCAGTAGTTCTCAAGAAATATCGATAACAAACTTCAACTGCCAAAATCAAAGATGGCTGCCTGGCGGCCATCTTGTTTTTCCGATCAGCCTCAAAATCTGTATGGCACAACTAGGGACCAAGGGTAACCTCCATGTGAAGTGTGAACAAAATCCCTTCAGTAGTTCTCAAGAAATATCGATAACAAACTTCAACTGCCAAAATCAAAGATGGCTGCCTGGCGGCCATCTTGTTTTTCCGATCAGCCTCAAAATCTGTATGGCACAACTAGGGACCAAGGGTAACCTCCATGTGAAGTTTGAACAAGAGGCCCAGAGGGCCTGTATCGCTCACCTGGTTTTTTGTTAGTAATTATCACAAGACTCTGACAATAAGAAAAATAAGCAAAATTGACTCCCAAAGTTTAATTTTGAATCACAACTATACAATAATGGTATTGATACCATACAAATATGCTATCCAATACATAGGTTCAGAGACAAAGTAATTTATATAAAAGTAGTAGCCTAATTGACCTTTTTGACCTCGCATCTATTGCCGTCTAAGGCCCCGGGGGTCAGCCCTATCATTTGTACAATTTCAAATCCCAACCCTATAAGGATGCTACCATTGCATTATAAGTGCTCTTCCATTCTTAGTTGCAGAGAAGAAGTCATTTATATGGAAATAGCTGAATTAACCCCTTTTGACCCCACCCTTCAGGCCCCCCGGGGGTCAGCCCCATCATTTGCATAATTTTGAATCCAAACCCTATAAGGATGTAACCATTGTATAATGAGCGCAATCCCATGTTAAGTTGCAGAGAAAAAGTAATTTATATGGAAATTGACCACTTTTGACCCCGCACCTCAGGCCCCTGGGGGTCAGCCCTATCATTTGCACAATTTGGAATCCCAACCCTATAAGGATGCTACCATTGCATTATGGGTGCTATACCATGCTTAGTTGCAGAGAAGAAGTCATTTATATGGAAATAGCCAAATTGACCCCTTTAGACCCCGCCCCTCACGCCCCCGGGGGGTCAGCCCCATCATTTGCACAATTTGGAATCCCCACCCTATAAGGATGCTACCATTGCATTATGGGTGCTATACCACGCTTAGTTGCAGAGAAGAAGTCATTTATATGGAAAAAGCCAAATTGACCCCTTTTGATCCCGCCCCTCAAGCCCCCAGGGGGTTAGCCCTATCATTTGCACAATTTTGAATCCCCACCCTATAAGGATGCTACCATTGCATTATGGGTGCTATCCCATGCTTGGTTTCAGAGAAGAAGTCGTTTATATGGAAATAGCCAAATTGACCCCTTTTGACCCTGCCCCTCAGGCCCCCAGGGGGTCAGCCCCATCATTTGTACAATTTTGAATCCCCACCCTATAACGATACTACCATTGCATTATGAGTGCTATCTCTTGCTTAATTTCAGAGAAGAAGTCGTTTTATGGAAATAGCCAAATTGACCCCATTTGACCCCGCCCCTCAGGCCCCCGGGGGGGGGGGGGGGGGGGGGGTCAGCCCCATCATTTGTACAATTTTGAATCCTCACCCTATAAGGATGCTACCATTGCATTATGGGTGCTATCCAATGCTTGGTTTCAGAGAAGAAGTCGTTTATATGGAAATAGCCAAATTGACCCCTTTTGGCCCCGCCCCTCAGGCCCCCGGGGGATCAGCCCCATCATTTGTACAATTTTCAGTTAGTAGCCAATCAAATTTTGTTGAAATCCGACCAGCGGTTATGGAGAAGAAGTCGATTGTTGACGGACGCCGGACGCCGGACGCTGCGGTATCCCATAAGCTCACCTCGGTCCTTCGGACCAGGTGAGCTAACAAAATCCCTTCAGTAGTTCTCAAGAAATATCGATAACAAACTTCAACTGCCAAAATCAAAGATGGATGCCTGGCGGCCATCTTGTTTTTCCGATCAGCCGCAAAATCTGTATGGCACAACTAGGGACCAAGGGTAACCTCCATGTGAAGATTGAACAAAATTCCTTCAGTAGTTCTCAAGAAATATCGATAACAAACTTCAACTGCCAAAATCAAAGATGGCCGCCTGGCGGCCATCTTGTTTTTCCGATCAGCCTCAAAATCTGTATGGCACAAATATGGACCAACAAGGGGACCCTCCATGTGAAGTTTGAACAAAATCCCTGTAGCAGTTTTTAAGAAATAGTGATAACAAGCATTGTTTACGGACGGACGACGGACGACCGACCACGGACGCAGGGCGATTTGAATAGCCCACCATCTGATGATGGTGGGCTAAAAAGGAATTTTTGTCCTACACTCTTGACTCATGTTGCACACTTATGATGTAGGTAAAACCATGCACACATGAGAGCAGCCTTATCAAATAATCATTTTTTAAGAATTATTATAATGTACACAGAAAGTAGCTCTGAACTGTTTATTTTTTAACTCTGAGGTCTGTAAGTCTTATATAGTAATTGCAATTTGTATTATCATTAACAGTTTATGCAAGTTGTACAGAGGAATCACAACCAGATGTAGATTGTATGTACATGTAGACACAGTTAGGGAGTATATGTGTGTGTATATTCTACAGAGACTGTGTGAATTCCATCAATCATAAGGCAAGCTTCCCATGACAGCATACTGCAGTAAAGGGAATGCAACATTTTGATTGGTCAAAAGGAATATTGTTCAATAAATAGGGATTTTATGAATGGAAGTTTATGAATGAAATGGTTTGAGAGGTCACCATTAGATGTCATTGTAGGCCAAGTCCTACTTAGTTCTACACATGATGGTAAACCGGATAGCATTAATACAAACGCTAGTCGCGTTGTATTAATAAATATAATGCTAACAAACCATTTTATATAGTGTAAATAAAGTAGCGGTATATCAAAAATAAATATAATGCTAACAAGGACATAGTCATTCAGATCAGCCGCCAATGGAGATATCAAAGCTGAAGTAAGTTTGATAGTGGAGACTTATGTGTATGAAAAACAAGAGGCCCAAGGGCCTTAACGGTCATCTGACTCATGGCACAAAACAACAGTCACAGTATAATGGAGTGGTTAACAATTAATATAAGCAATACAAGGAACTTTTTTCTGAAAATGTAAGTTTCTGAAATAGGTAAAGGTCATTAGTTGAACAAACTTGGTAGCCCTTCATCCATATATGGTATTAACCCATTCAAGGATGAAGGAGGAGTCGGATTTCAAAGCCAAATATCAGCAAAGCGCCCATTTTGGACCACTGACGTTCTATCCCCATGGGTCTTACCTCGTCCTTTATAAAATATGTTCCCCCTTCTGAGCCCCGCCCCTCTGTCCCCTAGGGTCTTACCTAACTCGTTTATATTAAATATGATTGTCCTTCCCCAGTGATGTTTCACACAAAATATGGATGCATTAATCCACTCAAGGGTTAGGAAGGAGTAGGCTTTTAAAGCAAAATTTAATCAAAATTCCCCATTCTGAGCCCCGCCCCTCTGTCCCCAGGGGTCGGGCCTAACTTGTTTATATAAAATATGACAGTCCTTCCTCTACGATTTTTTACACAAAATATGGATGAAATCCACTAAAGGGTTAAGGAGGAGTAGGATTTTAAAGCTAAAACAAGTACTCATTGTAATGGACACTAATACATAATCCCCCAAACGACCCCCTCCCCATCTCCACCTGCGACAAATTAAGAATGCAGTTGCACAGTATATGAACATTTTGAAAGAAATTTTGAGGTACTTTTACATTCAATGAATTGCAGACGAAAATTTGAAAAACAGGAGGTTTGCCCAGCAAAAATCTTTCAAAATTTTTATCATACTGACAAGCATCCCTTTATAACCCCTTTATACTAAATTTCATTGAAATCAGAGACCAAAATATAAAAACAGGAAGTTGGCCCAGTGGCCATCTTGGAATACCAAAATCTTTACCAAAATGTTTGCATGATGTTCGCCATCCCTTAAAACCTCTACAGACTAATTTTTGTTGAAATCAGAGACTGAAACCTGAAAACAGGACGTGGGCTCGCAGCCATCTTGGAATACTAAAATTTTTATGAAAATATTTGCATGTTGTTTGCCATCCCTTTAAACCTCTAGACTAATTTTTGTTGAGATCAGAGACTGAAACCTGAAAACAGGAAGTGGGCTAGCGGCCATCTTGGAATACCAAAATCTTTATAAAAATGTTTGTATGTTGTTCGCCATCCCTTAAAACCCCTATAGACCAATTTTCATTGAGATCATATACTGAAGACTGAAAACAGGAAGTGGGCCAGTGGCCATCTTGGAATACTAAAATCTTTATATAAAATATGATTGTCCTTCCCTAATGATGTTTTACACCAAATATGGATGAAATCCTCTCAAAAGTTGAGGAGGAGTAAGATTTTAAAGCTAAAATTAAGAAAATTTGCCATTTTGGGGCCCCACCCCTCAGCCCCTAGGGGTCCGATCAGGCTCATTTATATAAAATATGATTGCCTTTCCCAAATGATATTTCATACCAAATATGGATGAAATCCATCTAAGGATGAAGGAGAAGTAGGATTTTAAAGCTTAAATTAAGAAAATTTGCCCTTTTGGGGCCTTGCCCCTCTGACCCTAGGGGTCCGACCAGGCTCATTTATATAGAATATGACTGTCCTTCCCTAATGATGTTTCACACTAAATATGGATGAAATCAACCCAAGGATGAAGGAGGAGTAGGATTTTATAGCTTAAAATAAGAAAATTTGCCCTTTTGGGGCCCCACCACTCAGCCCCTAGGGGTCGGACCAAGCTCATTTATATAAAATATGATTGTCTTTCCCCAATAATGTTTCACACCAAATATGGATGAAATCCATCCAAGGATGAAGGAGGAGTAGGATTTTAAAGCTAAAATTAAGAAAATTTGCCCTTTTTGGGGCCCAACCCCTCAGCCCCTAGGGGTCGGACCAAGCTCATTTATATAAAATATGACTATCCTTCCCTAATGATGTTTCACACCAAATATGGATGAAATCAACCCAAGGATGAAGGAGGAGTAGGATTTTAAAACTTAAAATAAAAAAAATTGCCCTTTTGGGGCCCCACCCCTCAGCCCCTAGGGTCGAACCAAGCTCATTTATTTAAAATATGATTGTCTTTCCCCAATAATGTTTCACACCAAATATGGATGAAATCCATCCAAGGATGAAGGAGGAGTAGGATTTTAAAGCTAAAATTAAGAAAATTTGCCCTTTTTGGGGCCCCACCCCTCAGCCCCTAGGGGTCGGACCAGGCTCATTTATATAAAATATGACTGTCTTTCCCTAATGATGTTTCACACTAAATATGGATGAAATCAACCCAAGGATGAAGGAGGAGTAGGATTTTAAAGCTTAAAATAAGAAAATTTGCCCTTTTGGGACCCCACCCCTCAGCCCCTAGGGGTTAGACCAAGCTCATTTATATAAAATATGATTGTCCTTCCCTAATGATGTTTTACACCAAATATGGATGAAATCCTCTCAAGAGTTGAGGAGGAGTAAGATTTTAAAGCTAAAATTAAGAAAATTTGCCCTTTTGGGGCCCCACCCCTCAGCCCCTAGGGGTCCGACTAGGCTCATTTATATAAAATATGATTGTCTTATGATTGTCTTTCCCAAATAATATTTCATACCAAATATGGATGAAATCCATCAAAGGATGAAGGAGAAGTAGGATTTTAAAGCTTAAATTAAGAAAATTTGCCCTTTTGGGGCCCTGCCCCTCAGCCCCTAGGGGTCGGACCAGGCTCATTTATATAAGATATGACTGTCCTTCCCTAATGATGTTTCACACCAAAGATGGATGAAATCAACCCAAGGATGAAGGAGGAGTAGGATTTTAAAGCTTAAAATAAGAACAAGAGGCCCATGGGCCTTAACGGTCATCTGACTTATTGCACAAAACAACAAAGTCAGAGTATAAAGTATTGGTTAAAGATTAATATAAACAATACGAGGAACTCCTTATTTGAATATGTAAGTTTCTGAAATAGGTAAATGTCATTTGTTGAACAAACTTGGTAGCCCTTCATCCATATATGGTTGTAACCCATTTATGGATTAATATAAGGAGGAGTCTGATTTTAAAGCCAAATTTCAGCAAAGCTTCCATTTTGGACATCCGCCGTACTATCCCCAAGGGTCTTAGCTCGGTCCTTTATAAAAAATATGATTGTCCTCATCTGAAGTTCCCCTTTCTGAATCAATTAAAACCCCTATAGACCAATTTTCCTTGAGATCGGAGACTGAAACCTGAAAACAGGAAGTGGGTCAGCGGCCATCTTGGAATACCAAAATCTTTACGAAAATGTTTGCATGTTGTTCGGCATCAATTTAAACCCCTATAGACTAATTTTCATTGAGAACACAGACCGAAACCTGAAAACAGGAAGTGGGCCAGCTAAAATTAAGAAAATTTGCCCTTTTGGGGCCCCACCCCTCAGCCCCTAGGGGTCGGACCAGACTCATTTATATAAAATATGATTGTCCTTCCCCAATGGTATTTTATATCAAATATAGATGAAATTCATCCAAGGATGAAGGAGGAGTAGGATTTAAAAGCTTAAATTAAGAAAATTTCCCCTTTTGGGGCCCCGCCCCTCAGCCCCTAGGGGTCAGACCTATCTCATTGATATAAAATATGATTGTCCTTCCCCAATGGTATTTTATATCAAATATAGATGAAATCCATCTAAGGATGAAGGAGGAGTAGGATTTAAAATCTTAAAATAAGAAAATTTGCCCTTTTGGGGCCCCACCCCTCAGCCCCTAGGGGTCGGACAAGGCTCATTTATATCAAATATGATTGTCCATCCCCAATGATGTTTCACACCAAATATGGATGAAATCCATTCAAGGATGAAGGAGAAGTAGGATTTTAAAGCTAAAATTAAGAAATTTTGCCTTTTGGGGCCCCACCCCTTAGCCCCTAGGGGTCGGACCAGGCTCATTTATATAAAATATGATTGTCCTTCCCCAATGATGTTTCACACCAAATATGGATGAAATCCATTCAAGGATGAAGGAGGAGTAAGGATTTTAAAGCTAAAATTAAGAAAATTTTCCTATTTGGGGCCCCACCCCTCAGCCCCTAGGGGTCGGACCAGGCTTATTTATATAAAATATGATTGTCCTTCCCCAATGTTACTTTACACCAAATATAGATGAATTCCATCCAAGGATGAAAGAGGAGTGGGATTTTAAAGCTTAAATTAAGAAAATTTGCCCTTTTGGGGCCCCACACCTCAGCCCCTAGGGGTCGGACCAGGCTCATTTATATAAAATATGATTGTCCTTCCCCAATGATGTTTCACACCAAACATGGATGTAATCTGTCCAAGGATGAAGGAGGAGTAGGATTTAAAAGCTTAAATTAAGAAAATTTGCCCTTTTGGGACCCCACCCCTCAGCCCCTAGGGGTTGGACCAGGCTCATTTATATAAAATATGATTGTCCTTCCCCAATGATATTTCACACCAAATATAGATGAAATCCATTAAAGGATGAAGGAGGAGTAGGATTTTAAAACTAAAATTAAGAAAATTTGCCCTTTTTTGGGCCCCATCCCTCAGCCCCTAGGGGTCAGACCAGGCTCATTTATATAAAATATGATTGTCCTTCCCCAATGATGTTTCACACCAAATATGGATGAAATCCATCCAAGGATGAAAGAGGAGTAGGATTTTAAAGCTTAAATTAAGAAAATTTGCCCTTTTGGGGCCCCACCCCTCAGCCCCTAGGGGTCGGACCAGGCTCATTTATATAAAATATGATTGTCCTCCCCCAATGATGTTTCACACCAAATATGGATGTAATCCGCTCAAGGGTTAAGGAGAAGTAGGCTTTTGTATAAATAGTCTTTTGACGACGCACGGCGGACGGCGGACGACGACGGACAAAACACGATGACAATATGTCATCCTGACCTTCGGTCAGATGACCTTAAAATTGCCCTTTTGGGGCCCCACCCCTCAGCCCCTAGGGGTTGGACCAAGCTCATTTATATAAAATATGATTGTCCTTCCCCAATAATGCTTCACACCAAATATGGATGAAATCTGCTTAGTGGTTAAGGAGGAGTAGCGTTTTAAAGGAAAAAGTTTACGCTTGATGGACGGCGCACGGCGAACGGCGGATGACGACGGACGAATCACGATGACTATAGGTCATCCTGACCCTTCGGGTCAGATGACCTAAAAAAAGGAAAAAGGAAGTTGAGCTAAAGAAAGATGGAGTATAATTCAAGTAGAGCGGGGCTGCTATTGTTGAATCAGGTATACAGCCTTGACATTTATATTAGACTATATACACAAAGATGGGCGGGGTTTTGCAAAGTAACTTTTACCATTTACAATGATATTTTCAGCATTGTTTCCATGGTAACGGAAAAAGTGCAAAAAATGAATACCTAAAAATAGCAAAAGGTACCACTAGACCATAAAAAGAATGTGTCTATGAAGTTTCGTGGAATTTTATCTCTGCTGGTTTTAGAGTTATGCTCCGGAAATGAACCTGCTACAAAAATATGATATTTTCACCAATGTTTCTATGGTTACAGAAAAAAGCACAAAAAGTGAAAACCTAAAAATAGCAAAAGGCACTACTAGACCATAAGAACAATGTGTCTATGAAGTTTCATGGAAATATCTCTACTGGTTTTAGAGTTGTGCTCAGGAAACGATTCTTACACAAAAATCTGCCATTTTCAGCAATGTTTCCATGGTTACAGAAAAAAGTACAAAAAGTGAAAACCTTAAAATAGCAAAAGGCACTACTAGACCATAAGAACAATGTGTCTATGAAGTTTCATGGAAATATCTCTACTGGTTTTAGAGTTATGCTCCGGAAACCATTCGTACGGACGGACGGACAGACGGACGGAACCCATTTGTTGGGCGGGGGATAACAAACCATTTTATATAGTGTAAATGAAGTACAGTATATTAAAAATAAATATAATGCTAACAAACCATTTTATATAGTGTAAATAAAGTAGCAGTATATTAAAAATAAATATAATGCTAACAAACCATTTTATATAGTGTAAATAAAGTAGCGGTATATTAAAAATAAATATAATGCTAACAAACCATTTTATATAGTGTAAATAAAGTAGCGGTATATCAAAAACAAATATAATGCTAACAAACCATTTTATATAGTGTAAATAAAGTAGCGGTATATCAAAATAAATATAATGCTAACAAACCGTTTTATATAGTGTAAATAAAGTAGCGGTATATTAAAAATAAATATAATGCTAACAAACCGTTTTATATAGTGTAAATAAAGTAGCGGTATATCAAAAATAAATATAATGCTAACAAACCATTTTATATAGTGTAAATAAAGTAGCGGTATATCAAAAATAAATATAATGCTAACAAACCGTTTTATATAGTGTAAATAAAGTAGCGGTATATTAAAAATAAATATAATGCTAACAAACCGTTTTATATAGTGTAAATAAAGTAGCGGTATATCAAAAATAAATATAATGCTAACAAACCATTTTATATAGTGTAAATAAAGTAGCGGTATATTAAAATAAATATAATGCTAACAAACCGTTTTATATAGTGTAAATAAAGTAGCGGTATATCAAAATAAATATAATGCTAACAAACCATTTTATATAGTGTAAATAAAGTAGCGGTATATTAAAAATAAATATAATGCTAACAAACCATTTTATATAGTGTAAAAAAAGTAGCGATATATTAAAAATAAATCTAATGCTAACAAACCTTGCTTAGCCACCTCCATTTCTTCTTCTGTCCATCTGGACGTCTCCACTACTTCCGCTGTATAAATAGGGCAAGAAGCATCAATTTAGAAATACTAGTCAAAATTTAGATAAAATATTTCACTGCATATCATTATGGAGATAGCAGACGACATAACCTCCTTGTCTACAAACTACCTCCAACCAAAGATGTGAAGGAAACAACCTGTGATACAGCTGACCTGGCTATCTCCCTACCGAGGTCAGTAAAACTACAAATCTGTGGTTAAGTTGTTACACACAAAATCTACCGACCTCTAGGTCAAAGACCATAACATAAGTTTATCACATGTCTGTTGATGTTTTAAAACATAGGAGACGAGCTGAATTTAAGCTTTTTATCTAAAAGTTCACAAACAAGTGAAAATATTTTTCAATCATTATCCATGATTTCTTGACTGATGCAAAGAGTAACTTCGTTGTCGACTCGTTTTTCCTGCAGTAGCAAGTGTATCAACGGTAGCATTAATATTTGATTTGAAAGAAAACTTTGTCATGTTTCTCAAAAATTATATATATACATATTTCATTTTTGAGTAACTTGACAAAGTTTTCACTTTGAAAAAATATGATTAACTTTGTCAGACTTAACACAAATGTTGATGCTACCATTGACACACTCGCTGCTGCAGGAGTTGATAGTGAGATTGTCTGTTGTCTAGCTAGACAGTAGAACTTACCTTCATTTGTCTCTGGTACTAGGGGGACTATTGGTTCATTTGTTTGTGGATTTGTCCCGAGTCTTCTCGCGATCCTGTTAAAACAAGCTGAACAACACTTGGTGATGTCTTCTGTCAGTTCTGTAAATCAAATATTCACTCAGCACTTCTTGACATGACTGTTGCTTAGGGGACATGTAACAGCCATGACTGTTGTTTAAGGGACATGTAACAGCCATGACTGTTGTTTAAGGGACATGTAACAGCCATGAATGTTGTTTAAGGGCCTGTAACAACCATGACTGTTGTTTAAGGGACATGTAACAGCCATGACTGTTGTTTAATTACATGTAACAGCCATGACTGTTGTTTAAGGGACATGTAACAGCCATGACTGTTGTTTAAGGGACATGTAACAGCCATAATTGTTGTTTAATTACATGTAACAGCTATGACTGATGTGTAAGGGGGAAAATAATAGCCATGGCTGTTGTTTAAGGGACATGTAACAGTCATGACTGTTGTTTAATTACATGTAACAGCCATGACTGTTGTTTAAGGGACATGTAACAGCCATGACTGTTGTTTAAGGGACATGTAACAGCCATGACTGTTGTTTAATTACATGTAACAGCCATGACTGTTGTTTAAGGGACATGTAACAGCCATGACTGTTGTTTAAGGGACATGTAACAGCCATGACTGTTGTTTAATTACATGTAACAGCCATGACTGTTGTTTAAGGGACATGAAACAGCCATGACTGTTGTTTATGGGACATGTAACAGCCATGACTGTTGTTTAAGGGACATGTAACAGCCATGACTGTTGTTTAAGGGACATGTAACAGCCATAATTGTTGTTTAATTACATGTAACAGCTATGACTGATGTGTAAGGGGAAAAATAATAGCCATGGCTGTTGTTTAAGGGAAATGTAACAGCCATGACTGTTGTTTAATTACATGTAACAGCCATGACTGTTGTTTAAGGGACATGTAACAGCCATGACTGTTCTTTAAGGGACATGTAACAGCCATGACTGTTGTTTAAGGGACATGTAACAGCCATGGCTGTTGTTTAATTACATGTAACAGCCATGACTGTTGTTTAGGGGACATGTAACAGCAATGACTGTTGTTTAATTACATGTAACAGCCATAAACATTGTTTAATTACATGTAACAGCCATGACTATTGTTTAGGGGACATGTAACAGCCATGACTGTTGTTTAATTACATGTAACAGCCATGACTATTGATTAAGGGACATGTAACAGCCATAACTGTTGTTTAAGGGACATGTAACAGCCATGACTGTTGTTTAAGGGACATGTAACAGCCATAACTGTTGTTTAAGGGCCTGTAACAGCCATGACTGTTGTTTAATTACATGTAACAGCCATGACTGTTGTTTAAGGGACATGTAACAGTCATGGCTGTTGTTTAGGGGACAGACATATAACAGCCATGACTGTTGTTTAATTACATGTAACAGCCATGACTGTTGTTTAAGGGACATGTAACAGCCATGACTGTTGTTTAAGGGACATGTAACAGCAATGACTGTTGTTTAAGGGACATGTAACAGCCATAACCATTGTTTAATTACATGTAACAGCCATGACTATTGCTTATGGGACATGTAACAGCCATGACTGTTGTTTAATTACATGTAACAGCCATAACCATTGTTTAATTACATGTAACAGCCATGACTATTGTTTATGGGACATGTAACAGCCATGACCGTTGTTTAATTACATGTAACAGCCATGACTGTTGTTTAAGGGACATGTAACAGCCATGGTTGTTGTTAAAGGGAAATGTAACAGCCATAACTGTTGTTTAAGGGACATGTAACAGCCATGACTGTTGTTTAAGGGACATGTAACAGCAATGACTGTTGTTTAAGGGACATGTAACAGCCATAAACATTGTTTAATTACATGTAACAGCCATGACTATTGTTTAGGGGACATGTAACAGCCATGACTGTTGTTTAATTACATGTAACAGCCATAACCATTGTTTAATCAAATGTAACAGCCATGACTATTGCTTATGGGACATGTAACAGCCATGACCGTTGTTTAATTACATGTAACAGCCATGACTGTTGTTTAAGGGACATGTAACAGCCATGGTTGTTGTTTAAGGGACATGTAACAGCCATAACTGTTGTTTAAGGGACATGTAACAGCCATGACTGTTGTTTAAGGGACATGTAACAGCCATGACTGTTGTTTAAGGGACATGTTACAGCCATGACTGTTGTTTAATTACATGTAACAGCCATGACTGTTGTATAAGGGACATGTAACAGCCATGAGTGTTGTTTAAGGGACATGTAACAGCCATTACTGTTGTTTAATTACATGTGACAGCCATGACAATTGTTTAGGGGACATACAACAGCCATTACTGTTGTTTAGGGGACATGTAACAGCCATGACTGTTGTTTAGGGGACATGTAACAGCCATGACTGTTGTTTAGGGGACATGTAACAGCCATAACTGTTGTTTAAGGGACATGTAACAGCCATGACTATTGTTTAGGGGACATGTAACAGCCATGACTATTGTTTAGGGGACATGTAACAGCCATGGCTGTTGTTTAGGGGACAGTTAACAGCCATGACTGTTGTTTAATTACATGTAACAGCCATAACTGTTGTTTAAGGGACATGTAACAGCAATAACCATTGATTAATTACATGTAACAGCCATGACTATTGTTTAGGGGACATGTAACAGCCATGACTATTGTTTAGGGGACATACAACAACCATGACCGTTGTTTAATTACATGTTACAGCCATGACTATTGTTTAGGGGACATGTAACAGCCATGACTGTTGTTTAATTACATGTAACAGCCAAGACTGTTGTTTAAGGGACATGTAACAGCCATGGCTGTTGTTTAAGGGACATGTAACAGCCATAACCATTGTTTAATTACATGTAACAGCCATGAATATTGTTTAGGGGACATGTAACAGCCATGCCATGACTGTTGTTTAAGGGACATGTAACAGTCAAGACTATTGTTTAGGGGACATACAACAACCATGACCGTTGTTTAATTACATGTAACAGCAATGACTGTTGTTTATGGGACATGTAACAGCCATGACCGTTGTTTAATTACCTGTAACAGCCATGACTGTTGTTAAGGGGACATGTAACAGTCATGACTGTTGTTTAATTACATGAGACAGCCATGACTGTTGCTTAATTACATGTAACAGCCATGACTGTTGTTTAATTACATGTAACAGCCATGACTGTTGTTTAAGGGTTATGTAACAGCCATGACTGTTGTTTAATTACATGTAACAGCCATGACTGTTATTTAAGGGATATGTAACAGCCATGACTGTTGTTTAATTACATGTGATAGCCATGGCTGTTGTTTAATAACATGTAACAGCCATGACTGTTGTTTAATTACATGTAACAGCCATGGCTGTTGTTTAATTAAATGTTACAGCCATGACTGTTGTTTAGGGGACATGTAACAGCCATGACTGTTGTTTAAGGGACAGGTAACAGCCATGACTGTAGTTTAAGGGACATGTAACAGCCATGACTGTTGTTTAGGACCTGTAACAGCCATGACTGTTGTTTATTTCATGTAACAGCAATGACTGTTGTGTAAGGGACATGTAACAGCAATGGCTGTTGTTTAATTACATGTAACAGCCATGACTGTTGTTTAATTACATGTAACAGCCATGACTGTTGTTTAAGGGACATTTAACAGCCATGACTTTATTTAATTACATGTCACAGCCATGACTGTTCTTTAATTACATGTAACAGCCATGACTGTTGTTTAGGGGACATGTAACACCCATGACTGTTGTTTAAGGGACATGTAACAGCCATGGCTGTTGTTTAAGGGATATGTAACAGCCATGACTGTTGTTTAAGGGACATGTAACAGCCATGACTGTTGTTTAGGACCTGTAACAGCCATGACTGTTTTTTATTTCATGTAACAGCCATGACAGTTGTTTTTTTCATGTAACAGCAATGACTGTTGTATAAGGGACATGTAACAGCAATGACTGTTGTTTAATTACATGTAACAGCAATGTCTGTTGTGTAAGGGATATGTTACAGCTGGTGGCTACCTTACACAAGTTATCGAAGTCTCCTTAAATAATATCACCTTTTAGTATAATTTCATAATTAAGTTGTCAAACTTCTTTCTTCCCCAGGCTTAATTTTCTAAATATTTATTTTTAACATAATCAATGCAATACCATAGAGTTATAGATATGTGGCATTAGTTTTACACAACAGATTTATCAGTCTTCAACTAAAATAGAATAGCAGAGTATGAAATGCCCCCTATTTAAGAGTAGGGTGATAAAAGATTTCCAGATGAATCTGTTAATTCTATCAGAGAATCATAATCCAACTGCAAACTTACGAAGGTCTTTGATGATAGGGTCTTTAACTTCCGCTGATAAGTCAGCCCATTTTTGTGGCAGTGGTCGTAGGCGCTTTACTTTCCTTTTTGGTGTCTTACAGGTAGGTACCGGACATCTGAAATATATAAAGTGACGTTTTTGTCACGTTTTGTTTTAATGAGATGCTAAATGTGGTCTACTGAAATAGTATGTACTGTGTATAATGTCTGAATAGTGAGTATGTACTGTGTTTAATAACTGAGTAGTGAGTACGTACTGTGTATAATGTCTGAGAAGTGAGTACATAATGTGTATAATGTCTGAGTAGTGAGTACATACTGTGTATAATGTCTGAGTAGTGAGTATGTACTGTGTATAATGTCTGAGTAGTGAGTAAGTACTGTGTATAATGCTGATTAGTAGTACATACTTTGTATAATGTCTGAGTAGTGAGTACATAATGTGTATAATGTCTGAGTAGTGAGTACATACTGTGTATAATGTCTGAGTAGTGAGTACATACTGTGTATAATGTCTGAGTAGTGAGTACGTACTGTGTATAATGTCTGAGTAGTGAGTACATACTGTGTATAATGTCTGAGTAGTGAGTACATACTGTGTATAATGTCTGAGTAGTGAGTATGTACTGTGTATAATGTCTGAGTAGTGAGTATGTACTGTGTATAATGTCTGATTTTAGAGTTCCTACTGTGTATAGTGATGAGTAGTGAGTATGTACTGTGTTTAATGACTGAGTAGTGAGTACATACTGTGTTTATGACTGAGTAGTGAGTACGTACTGTGTATAATGTCTGAGTAGTGAGTACGTACTGTGTATAATTCTGAGTAGTGAGTATGTACTGTGTATAATGTCTGAGTAGTGAGTATGTACTGTGTATAATGTCTGAGTAGTGAGTATGTACTGTGTATAATGACTGAGTAGTGAGTATGTACTGTGTATAATGTCTGAGTAGTGAGTACGTACTGTGTATAATGTCTGAGTAGTGAGTACATACTGTGTATAATGACTGAGTAGTGAGTACATACTGTGTATAATGTCTGAGTAGTGAGTATGTACTGTGTATAATGACTGAGTAGTGAGTATGTACTGTGTATAATGTCTGAGTAGTGAGTATGTACTGTGTATAATGACTGAGTAGTGAGTATGTACTGTGTATAATGTCTGAGTAGTGAGTATGTACTGTGTATAATGTCTGAGTAGTGAGTATGTACTGTGTATAATGTCTGAGTAGTGAGTATGTACTGTGTATAATGACTGAGTAGTGAGTACGTACTGTGTATAATGTCTGAGTAGTGAGTATGTACTGTGTATAATGTCTGAGTAGTGAGTATGTACTGTGTATAATGTCTGAGTAGTGAGTACATACTGTGTATAATGACTGAGTAGTGAGTATGTACTGTGTATAATGTCTGAGTAGTGAGTATGTACTGTGTATAATCTGAGTAGTGAGTAGTATGTACTGTGTATAATGTCTGAGTAGTGAGTAGTACTGTGTATAATGTCTGAGTAGTAGTGAGTATGTACTGTGTATAATGTCTGAGTAGTGAGTAGTGAGTATGTACTGTGTATAATGTCTGAGTAGTGAGTACGTACTGTGTATAATGTCTGAGTAGTGAGTATGTACTGTGTATAATGTCTGAGTAGTGAGTATGTACTGTGTATAATGTCTGAGTAGTGAGTACATACTGTGTATAATGTCTGAGTAGTGAGTACATACTGTGTATAATGTCTGAGTAGTGACTATGTACTGTGTATAATGTCTGAGTAGTGAGTATGTACTGTGTATAATGTCTGAGTAGTGAGTAGTGTGAGATGTACTGTGTATATAATGTCGAGTAGTGATATGTACTGTGTATAATGTCTGAGTAGTGAGTATGTACTGTGTATAATGACTGAGTAGTGAGTAAACTGTGTATAATGACTGAGTAGTGTACGTACTGTGTATAATGCTGAGTATTAGTACGTACTGTGTATAATGTCTGAGTATTGAGTATGTACTGTGTATAATGACTGAGTAGTGAGTACGTACTGTGTATAATGTCTGAGTAGTGAGTATGTACTGTGTATAATGTCTGAGTAGTGAGTACAAACTGTGTATAATGACTGAGTAGTGAGTACATACTGTGTATAATGACTGAGTAGTGTGTACGTACTGTGTATAATGTCTGAGTATTGAGTACTGTACTGTGTATATATGTCTGAGTATTGAGTATGTACTGTGTATAATGTCTGAGTATTGAGTATGTACTGTGTATAATGTCTGAGTAGTGAGTACATACTGTGTGTATAATGTCTGAGTAGTGAGTACGTACTGTGTATAATGTCTGAGTAGTGAGTATGTACTGTGTATAATGTCTGAGTAGTGAGTACGTACTGTGTATAATGTCTGAGTAGTGAGTATGTACTGTGTATAATGACTGAGTAGTGAGTATGTACTGTGTATAATGGTCTGAGTAGTGAGTGAGTATGTACTGTGTATAATGTCTGAGTAGTGAGTACGTACTGTGTATAATGTCTGAGTAGTGAGTATGTACTGTGTATAATGTCTGAGTAGTGAGTATGTACCGTGTATAATGTCTGAGTAGTGAGTACGTACTGTGTATAATGACTGAGTAGTGAGTATGTACTGTGTATAATGTCTGAGTAGTGAGTAGTACTGTGTATAATGCTGAGTAGTGAGTACGTACTGTGTATAATGTCTGAGTAGTGAGTATGTACTGTGTATAATGACTGAGTAGTGAGTATGTACTGTGTATAATGTCTGAGTAGTGAGTATGTACTGTGTATAATGACTGAGTAGTGAGTATGTACTGTGTATAATGTCTGAGTAGTGAGTACGTACTGTGTATTATGTCTGAGTAGTGAGTACATACTGTGTATAATGTCTGAGTAGTGAGTACGTATGTGTACTGTGTATAATGTCTGAGTAGTTGAGTATGTACTGTGTATATATGAGTGAGATATGTATAAGTGAGTACATACTGTGTATAATGACTGAGTAGTGAGTATGTACTGTGTATAATGACTGAGTAGTGAGTATGTACTGTGTATAATGTCTGAGTAGTGAGTATGTACTGTGTATAATGTCTGAGTAGTGAGTATGTACTGTGTATAATGTCTGAGTAGTGAGTATGTACTGTGTATAATGTCTGAGTAGTGAGTATGTACTGTGTATAATGACTGAGTAGTGAGTACATACTGTGTATAATGACTGAGTAGTAGTACGTATATGTACTGTGTATAATGACTGAGTAGTGAGTACGTACTGTGTATAATGACTGAGTAGTGAGTATGTACTGTGTATAATGTCTGAGTAGTGAGTATGTACTGTGTATAATGTCTGAGTAGTGAGTATGTACTGTGTATAATGTCTGAGTAGTGAGTACGTACTGTGTATAATGACTGAGTAGTGAGTATGTACTGTGTATAATGTCTGAGTAGTGAGTATGTACTGTGTATAATGTCTGAGTAGTGAGTATGTACTGTGTATAATGTCTGAGTAGTGAGTATGTACTGTGTATAATGTCTGAGTAGTGAGTATGTACTGTGTATAATGTCTG
Organism: Argopecten irradians; assembly: GCF_041381155.1. Lineage (NCBI taxonomy): Eukaryota > Metazoa > Mollusca > Bivalvia > Pectinida > Pectinidae > Argopecten > Argopecten irradians. The sequence continues at coordinate 839,050 of NC_091142.1, read as the reverse complement.
AGTAGTGAGTACGTACTGTGTATAATGACTGAGTAGATCAAGAGTGAGTTGCGTATTGTACTGTGTATTATACTTTGCCAAAGAAATTCTTTGCACCATTTTACCAGGGCTCTACCAATATGACTTTTATTGAAAATATTATACCCAAGGAGAAATTCTCTGAGTAGTGATAAATAAACTTTACTGTGTATAAATTACCAACATCTTAACCAGTCTAAGAAGAGGACTTTTCTCTCTGCAGCCCATTAGAAACCTTACCTCTACCCGCTCCAAAAGGTAAACCAGCCCCAGGGCCTACACCCTTCTGCCCAAGATGTAGACCAGCCCCTGGGCCTACCTCCCCCTGCCCCAGACATAGACCAGCCCCAGGGCCTACCTTCCCCACCCCAGACGTACCAAGCCCCGCCTCAACTTCCACCTCCCTAACCAGAAGTATCCCAGCTCCAGGGCCTACCTCCTCCCTCACCAGAAGTAGACCTTCCCCCTCCCCAGACTTACCTTCCCCCGCCCCTGAAGTAGACCTTCCCCCCTCCCCAGACTTACCTTCCCCCTCCCCAGACTTTACCTTCCCCCGCCCCTGAAGTAGAGACCTCATTGTCATCAGAAGAGTCATCCTCCTCGACCTTGTCTTCCTCCTTCTTGATAATGGTCGGTTCAGGCGGTGGTGGGATGGCCGTGCCAGTTATAGGTAACACAGATGATCCTGGCTCTTCTATCTCCTCTTTTGGTTCCTCTTTTATAGGGGCTGCCGGCTATACACACAAAATTACATTATCATCATATCACTAAGAATTCTAGCATAAATAAATGAACTAAATAAGATTCTATTAATAATACTTATTGACTCTAATAAAAGAGTGTAATGGAGTATTTCTGCTACAAGTACACACACACGTTAACACCAGCCTCTCAATGTTATACTTGCCTGTTGTTTTTGAAGCCGCTTTGTTTTCTTCACAGTTTGCTTACGAAGCAGTTGTTTGTAGTTTTCACTTCGTTTTGTCTGATAGTAGTACTGTACACAGTCTGCCACAGTCTGTAATGGGAAATCATTGTAAGTCAGGTTGTAACAAGAGGCCCAGTAGGTCTGTATCACTCACCTGGATATTCCAATGATTATGGCAGATCAAAGTACTGTAAGTACTGAAGGAGGTGCTAGTCGAGCATCTACAGTAAACCATGTTTATATCGAACTGGCTTACAACAAATTCATGGTTATAACATAACTTTCCTCATTTAAGTTCATATAACACATCTGTAATATGTGTATGACTAACAAATGCTTATATAAAATGTTATCTTAAAGATGCTACACTGCTGACAAATGGTATTTTTTTCTCTTTTAAGAAAAGAAGCAGACAAGTTAGTATTTTTATTCATTGACAAAAGTTACTTACTTAACACCATTACCACCATTGAAAAGTTTGAGCTTCTAATTTTACTTCAAGATGAAAATATAAAAAAAAATCAATTGCATCCCAAAACAAGAGGCCAATGACCTCGTAGTACAATGGTCCAGTTAATTAATGTTCAATGATTGGTTTTGACTAATATTCTTGATTAACCCTTTACCATATGCAAACTAGTAGACTGCATCACCAGGCTTCCATGAGGAAAGTATACAATGGTCAACATGAACATTGTTGCAACATCTGTCAAGTGTATGCACCATCTCAATGGCACTTGGGTCAGCCTGGATTGATAATACGTTTTTAAAGTTGGATTTATTTACTTTCATGTTTATTTTTGAGAAATGTTTTGGTAATAAAGTTGCTTCAAAATGAATCAAACTACACAGTGATGCTATCATTTTCAAACATTATTCGATATGAGAACTTCAAAAATTATTAAAAACATCTACAGGTCAGAAAATGGTTGATTTTCTCTGTCAGAAATACTCAAAATATTGCCGATTTATTATAACTTTTAGAAAAAAAATTGCACAAATTACTTGAAATATTGTAAACAAACTGATATATATCTGATCATGACTCAGTCAATATATTTGCTCTGAAAAACACTGCTACTCTCTGCTTTGTCCGTGCCGGTTCACGACCCGTTCACCGCTACTTTCACTTTCTATCGTTCAGAGTAGTGTGTTTGTTGTGGGATGTTTGTACATTATTTGCCGTTGAAAAATGCACGAAAATAGTCCATCAACTTTAAATGAAGTATATTAAAGGTTTATTGAAGTTTTGACAACAAGTTTCTAACAAAATTATCAACACTCACGGCTGCAAACTCGCCAGTCTAATCCAACACGGCGTCAGGTAATGGCGATAGTACAGGACCTCGCCGTTCTTCATGACCGTCAGATTTTCGATCGGTCAAATTGAATAAAACATTGTCTAAATCATTGTCAGATTATATGCTTTTAGGTCTGTGATATTTAAGTATCATGACATTGTATTTATAATTACAAATATCTGCCGTAATATCAACAACAGAAGACATGATGGCGTCCCCGGTAAACATGAGTGAAGCAGTGAACACACGTGTGATTTTCTTGGTTAATTTATTCAGAGTTTTATATAGTATCACTGTGCCGATTTTTGATTGGTTAGAAATTTGGTCACGTCTATAATTAGATTGTAAAGTCTGAACACAGGTGGCGCTTTTATCACGTGATACAAAGCTAGCAAAACATTGATAGTCAAAATGGCGTCCAGAGTCGCTTGCATTGAGATCGTGTAGGGGCGTCCAGAGGCGCTTACATTGAGATGGTGCGGGGGCGTCCACAGTCGCTTACATGGGGCAAGGGGTAAAGGCGTCCAAAGGCGCTTACATGTGGTAAAGGGTTAACACTTATATGCACTTTTGAACTAATAATTAATTAGGACAATTCAAATGAAGACTGGTATTTTTCTACAGTGTTGGTATCAAAACAATCGTACATTCTTTCAAGACATATGTCATTTATCAAATGTTAATTTATATATAGATCAACAGTTTTATATAAAAAAAAATTGATTTGAACAGAAATTTTTTCTGAGCAGAGTTTTAGTTTGAGTGTATGCAGAAGCAGCATCTTCTTAGTGTAAATAGTGTTGAGACCAATTCAAATAGCTTCAACTTAACTTTGATATCAGAAAATTTCATAAAATTCAGACATTTAACAATGCTGTTAATTCAAATTTATCAGAATATTGTAATATGATAAAAAATAATTGGGGAAACTTTTTCCTGTATGATTGCTTATCGGTATCACACATGTACAACTATGTATAATCAAAGTGTTAAGTTGACTAGACTTTTAAAAGGATACCTGCTGGAGGAGGGCATAATTCATTATAGGTGACAGAAAAAATTATATTTGATAATTTGATATTATAAGATATTTGGCTGACCTGGTTATAAGAGGTAAACTAAATTAGCTTTAATAAGTTGAAATTAATAACTTATCTTATAAGGGGGGTTATTGGGGGGGGGGGGGGGGGGGGGTTTACTACAAATTGACATTGGCAGCTACAGGCGAGCCTTTCCCAGGGCCTTGATAACAAAATACATTAATTATCTCTCAACCATTGTTTTCCCTTTTACAGTAAAGGGTATAGGTAACACATTTACACACACATATAGGCCTATAAACAGCATCTAGATGAAACTAGGGCACCTGACTTGTGACACTGTCCAGGGAATATAGATTATCCAACACAGGTAATTATGATGTCATGACACTTTGAGTAACATATTTAAGAATAGAAAAATAACGAATATCTCTTAAATTATATTTATTTTGTATGAAATGTTTCCCATAATGCATTTTGTTTCTCATTTAAATATCAGTATAGACAAAGAAGAAATTAATATATTTTAATTCCCCAAAAATAGAATTTATGTCTGTTTGTCGCCAAATTTTATCAGTTCCGTCCTTATCTATAACTACATGTCTCTGCCAAATTTCATTGCTGTTAATGATATATAACTTGAGATATCCTGTTCACAAGGTAATTTTCAAAACCAGGGGTCATGCTATAAGCTACGATGGAGCTCCATCATGCTAAAAATTCTGTGGCACCATGTTCTATCTGGAATGCAGTACTGATTGCACATGCACAAAAAGAAAAATAAATTATTTTAAATTATTTTTTGTGTTAATTAGATAAACATATAATAAACACCAATTGTTGTTAAAATGATGGGAATCATTTTTGCTCTGTCAGCGGTGGAGCATCTTTAACACAACCAACAAAAATTATTTCAGTTCCTCTGGTTTAATGTTTCGTAGAGGTAAATTTAATCTTTTCTCCGGCCTACCTTTCGCTCTAAGTACTGTTGGATGACCGTGAAGTTTTTAGGGTGCTGTAGGTACTTCTCCTTGAAAATTTGCTTCTCCTGTGGAGTCCAGACGTTGATGTTGGATCTCTCCTTACATTCCTCCATCGCGTCCTCAATCAAGCCATTGTTATTGAGATAACGCAGACTTCTTTGACGTGCATCAAGCATCATTGGTGGTATTACCGCGTAGCTCCGCATCTTCTTGTCATCCTCCTGTTAAATAAGGATACATTAAGTATTGGAGCTGTACAGAAACAGCCTTGCTAGCTGGTAGACATAAATTTCATAGTAGAAGCAAATCTAAAGATCAAAGTACTGAAAGTACTGTGCATGGACAAAACACCTCCAAAACTAGTATAAAAAATAATGAGTTAAAGTTATATTGCAAGCTAATTTCATTGTAATGAAATGTCACTTTAACATTTGATATTTGAACATGGACATGTAACTCGATGATTAACTCCCCAAAACCATATGTTGGCCTATAAGAGAGCCGAAATCTAGGGATCATATATTCCTGGTTTTGAATAAAGCGCCTTCAATCATCGCCATGTTCAGTGACTTCGGGTTTTGTCTGATTCCGAATCGTATCACATGACTGACGTTGGACACGACCTGCACGTGGTGAGCCAGGTAACTAGCGTAAGCGCACATGTGTTTGTTTCCGTTTTCCTTCTGGCTAATATGAGCAAATCATGATGGTAATTATATGTCCACAGAATGAGTATTTGAAACATCCAATTCACACATTGCCGTAAAATATTGCCTGCATCAAATATTGTAATGTGCAAGCATTATTTTCTTTGTAGATCCAGGTTGCTGATGTCGACCACATGTTTTGCTTATGAAAATTTGTCTCTTGGTTTCACAACTCTCATGTTACTTCTAAATTGTCGCGACGATGTTCGGAAGAGTTCGGAATGATTCGGCATGTTTTGAGCCTATTTTTCCAGTGTACATGTTAAAAGATTTTTTACTTTTATAATTAAAAATACTTCAAGTGCTGCAACTTTATAAAAAGTGGTCAAATTAGAAAGTTTAAAACTCAGACAGACGAAAAAAAAATTTGTATAAAACTTACACACTATTTTCACAGGTTTTCACTATGACAAAAAGAGCGAAAGTTATAGATCATACAACTTTAATGTTGTAAATTCAATAACACATCTTTTTAGATTCAAAATAAAAAATGGGAAGACCAAATTAGAAGAGAAGTTCTTTTCCTTTCTGATAGAGTTTTAATACTTCAAAAAATGAAGGGTAACGTACCTCTTGTTCATGAAGTCCATCAACAATTTGTTCAAACTCTGCTTCGCTACGAGCATATGGACCAATATTTCCACTTCTAGTACCAGCCCTGTGTTAAACATTTAAAATCCTTGTTAAAATGAATTATAACCAGAAATGTAAGCTAATGGCTAATTAATATCCTACCAACCAACCCCTCCAAAACGCCCCACCCCCCCCCCCCACCCACCCCACCCCACTTATTTCAGACCATGGCCACTAAATGTTCCTCCATTATATTTCCATGCTACCCGTTATTGCAAAATGTATGTGCCAAATTATAGATATGCTACAACCTTTTAATCAAGTTTAAACAAAATTGATCCAAAAGCTAATGAGTGATTGGCCATTTTCCAAAACTGGTCTATAGCATTCTGGTTGTCATGGCAACCAAGAACATGAAGTGTTAAAATAAGAAAATTTTGAAAAGCTGTTATTTACAGTTAAGCATATTACAGGATGTACTGAAGGTTGGCCCCCTGAATTTAAACATTCATAAAAACATCACTTAAACCCTGACTTTAGCATACAAATATTGTTGCAAACCCCAACATACTTACAATCATACTAGTAGCACTAATTTATTTCAAAGCACAAAAAATACAGACAGAGCAACCAATGGATAAATACAGTTACAAATTAGTGACAGAGATGATGTTCAAACAACACAAACCTGGAAAACCTTTCCTTGTCTTCACGCGACTTTTTTATTTCAGGGAAGATCTTCTCATAATATTCCCTCATCTTAGCATCTTTAGCTCTGCCGAAAACCACAAAAAACTTTCATTAAGTAAATGTTTGCATCTACATAATTAGGCACAGACAAAAACAATATTCTTGTTTCCTCCTATGTGGCACCATAATGGTTACTAAATCTGTCATATGAGCAGCACATATGGAGTATTTCAGTAATGATATTTTTGGGAGTTCCAGGTCAATGATAATAAATCAAAGTGCCAAGGCCACTCATAGATGCTGTGAATGAAGGACTCAAACAAAGGAATAAAGAAATAGGTTTTTCATTTAAATATAGAATTTAGTAAACTATACATAAGTGTGCAGTGTTGAATTTCGGAGTTTAATAAAAAAAAAAAAAAAAAAAAAAACATTTACGATATGTACCGTATTTATTTTATGATATTTTAAGTTTTTCAAGAACAATAAGTTGAATAACTTATTATCCTGAGATAACTGTAATAAATTTTATTTCTAAATTATTTTTGAAATAACGATTTCAACACCAATGAAACCGTTCAGAATCTGAGTATCGTTTTTTTTAATAATTCGTTATTAATTGCTAAATTATCAATTTCATCAATGTCTCCTCATAATAATAAGTAAACATTTTCGTATCTTAATATCCACTTAACATCGAAGAATATTTTCAGAAAAATATAACATTAGAAATATTACCATTTGTTTTGGATATATTACCGGATATGTTTTGGTTTCCTTTTTAGAAAACTAACATGGGTTGCTTTGACGACTTTTGACTAATAAATCATGACCAGATACTTTTGCCAAATAAAAGGTACATTATTTCATTACGCATATGACTCAGATTTCTTTTAAATTCACAAGAACGCTAGCAGTTAACATCAAGAAAACTTCATGTAATGTATCGGACTTTAGCAAGTCTTCGTAAGCTTAACAGTAACTGGTTGGCGAGATATTATCGTGCAGAACATTTATAGTGAGTTTTGCTTTGCCGACTTTTGACTTATAATAAAACATGGCAATATACGTTTGTCAAGTAAAGGGTACATTATTTGATTACTTATACCAGTCAAATTTCTTTTGAATTCATAAGAACGCTATCATCAAGAAAACTTCCTGCAATACATCAGACTTTAGTAAGTCTTCATAAGGCTACCGTACCTTACACAGCAATATAAGTTCATTTGTCACTTTAAGTTGCTCGTACATAAATAGATCTTTATATACAACTAACACAAGAGAAAAAAGTTAACTACTCAGGGTTCTCGTTAAAAGCCGGTTGCCGGCAAAAACAGCCGGGTATTTCCTTGTTTACAACCGGCTATTTTTGTCAGAAATAAGTATTGGCCCCATGGGGGCTTGTGGCCCTCAACCACCTATTATAAATTTTCAACCATCTATTCAAATACTTAGTGAGAACCCTGCTACTTATTTATTAAATCAAAATACATACTTCACTTAGATATTTGGCGCATCAGGGGCTACTCACTCCAGACTAACTAATTATCATTTAGCATTACAACATTGTGATGCTACACTTAACGATATAAAGGGAAACATGGTTTCCATGTTAAAGAAAGCCTAATAGAATGTTATGGGATAGCTAGGCCCTCAACGATATGAGAGAAGCTGAATGTCTGCTAGGCCCTCAACGATATGAGAGAAGCAGGAACAAACGTGACCCAAAACACTATACCAGGTATAGGTAAGTATATCTTGAAATACTTAAAGCTATAACCCTCCATGCTGAGAAGGTGGGAATTCTAGCAAGCTAGCTAGGCCCTCAACGGTATGAGAGAAGCTACGACTCGCCAACCAGATCCCAACATAAGAGAGAAAGAGCTAATTAGGATACTTAAGAAAAATAATATTAGAAATTGGGGGTTTAAATTCCCCAGAATTAAAATGCCAAAAACGAACAAATATGTGAGCAAACGCGACACATAGGAGTGAGTGCCCCCAATGAAAAAAGAGGTTGATAGGCTAGGTATCCAAACAATACATGTGTATATGTACATTGTGTATACATTATATACGTGAATGACTAGGAATTAAGCTTAAACTCCGAAACAGAAGTCATGCTTACTTGAGCATGTTTAATAGAGTCAGGACTGATCCTGATGTACCTAATGAAACAGTCAGATGTCCATCTACCTAATGCTTTAATAACATGATCTTCAACCTTAGCTGCAGCTGCAGAGGTACTGGCACCAATACGGAAAGAATGACCAGTAAATGACTCATTTTCTAGACCAATACGAGCTAAAGTTTCTTTTAAGTAAGACATAAAAGTATGGCGTAATAAAGGCTTACTAGAAAACAAATCGTTAACAAACAGGGGAGCAGAAGGCAGAGCACCCCGAGATAATCTCATATTCAAATATGAACGCATAGAAGCTACTGGAGTCATCAAGCTGTTTTCGAAAATTGTGATGGTAACACCTTTGGCGAAAGGGTTAGTCTTAGACACGCGCAAATGTAATTCGAAAAATGACATGTCTGGTGCTATCTGAACATCAGATACACGTAAGAAAAACATATCATTAAATGAATTACAAGTGAATTCACCACATCTCAAAAAACCATAAAAAGAAGTTTTATATACACACTGAAGCATGCAATCAAAAAATATATTAAAAACAATATGATTTTTGAATAACGCACACATCTGAGCAAGAATAGTACAAGTGATAGGAAGTGGGGACAAAGTTGAATTAATTTGAGTCTTTTTAATAGCTCGCAGAATATATGACAGTCTCAGAGTGTTGGCTGTTGGATCTCCCATCTTATTCTTGATATAATGGAAACGAATACCTGCCAGATATAACTTGATGGTTTCAAATTTCAAGTGTAGGGCTTTCTGGCAGTGTTTAACAAAGTTGATAAGCAAGTCTTCTGAAATGGGTGTAGAGAGTTACTAGGAAAATGAAAACCACTCATAAGCACAAACGTTTGAAAACAGTTTAATCCAGAACGGTATGTAGCTTGAGTTCTCTCTCCTAAGGCATGAGTCCACAAATTGTCCACCTCACAGATTAAGTCATCATTAAACTTGACATAGGTAGGCATGGTACTGGTAGAACGTTGGCAAAGGGGGCTAACCTCCTGAATCGGGCCATCTGAAAACGAGAAATTGCGTCGGCAATGTTATTATCAACTCCAGGAATATGATGCGCATGCACAGTAAAATTGTTAATTGCCGAATGGAAAGTTAACTTCCTCACAAGTCTCATAATACACTTTATTTTAGACCTGCCTTTGTTTATGATTTCGACTGTCACTAAATTATCACAATGAAACAGTATACGTTTACGGCTCCATTGAGAACCCCATAAAACACAGGCCATGACGATAGGATAGAGTTCAAACAAAGCCATGGAGGTATCAAGTTTCAAAAGTTCTGATGAAAACACGTCCTGAAACCACTGATCATTGTAAATACCTCCGAAGGCTACGCGAGTGGCATCTGTGTATAAATGCAGGTCTGCTGTAGACGTAACACAGGCATCCAGGAAAAAGGAAACACCATTCCAATTCCTTAAGAAAAGCGCCCACATAGCTAAATCTGAACGACACTCTTCTGTGAGCTTAATATGGTAATGGAGTTATCTCACAGACGAAGATAAAGCTATAAGATGAGATACGAATGAACGCCCTGGTCGGATACATCGACTTGCAAAATTCATGTGACCCAACAAGCTTAACATTTCGCGCTTAGTACAAGAAAGCCCAACCAAGAAAGATTCCAAAACGGAGATAATACGTTGTACTTTCTCTTCAGGAAGCCTAGATTCCATACGACTAGAATCTAAAAACACACCTAAATATTCTAACACTGTAACTGGTCCCACTGTCTTATGTGCACCAATGGGTATATTTAAATTATCAAAAATTCCAATGAAAGTCTGCATAATTTCCTGCGCATTACTGTCTGCTGGTTCAACCACGATGAAGTCGTAAAGCAAGTGTAAAATGTGTTTTATCCTATAGTTGTTAGTAGCAATCCAGCACACTGCACGCGAGAGATTATCAAACAACTTTGGGCTAGACCGACTGCCAAAAACTAATCGAGTGAAAAAATAAAATTTTCCATTCCACTTAATGCCATGATAGGACCAAAGTTCAGGCTTAATTGGCAGAAGTTTGAATGCGTCTGTGATATCAGTCTTCATAAGCCATGCATCACGGAAACAGCATTATCAACGGTAACATATTTCAAAGAAGACGTAGCCTTATCTATTAAGCTGTTAAGGCTTGGATTATCCAGATCTTGGTGTGGCGCTGACATATCAACGATTAAGCGTTTTTTCCTAGAATATTTGTGTTCAGCTAAGCCAATAGGATTAATGCGGTAGTCCTGAAAAGGTATACGTTCAAAAGGGCCCAAAAGATATCCTTTTTCGACTTCCTTTTGGATTAGAGCTGAGACACTATTAGGGTCCTCTGAAGCAGACTTCAAGTTTTTACATACAATAGAATTACTAGGTAGATGAAAAAAACCAGTGTCAAATCCATTTCAAAGTCCATCTATTAAATGTTTAATGAAAGGTCTATCTGGATGATGTGCTAGTTCATTTTCAAGTATGTCGATAGCGATGGGGGTAGTAGCCTTAAAAAGGATAGGAGCTAACGCTTCTTGTTTTGAGGCAAAGTTGACCCTAAAGGGCACAATGTGGCCGAATGGTCCCCTTTACAAAACAGGCAGGCATGTAGATAATGGCAAGCAAAGGCTTTGCATCCTATCTGAGTATTGAAATTGTTACAGAGTTCTTTCCCTTCATGAAAAACACGGGGATGACCATGACTATCCGAAGAATTGCCATCAAAATTTTTCTTGGTACTGGACTATGACCCATTCTTGTTTGTGTTTTTGTTGTGAGACTGCTGTTCTGGTTGTGACAGTGGGCAGAAAGGCGTTGTATGGAGAGTGCTGTCACATAAAGTACATGTTAAGGGCCTTTGGTTAGTGAAAATGTTGCAAAATAGCACATTGTCACGCACTGACCAGTCTATAGGAGTATTGTTATAACGTAACTGCGCAGCAGCTTTTGCCAAGAACAAACGATGGTAGTCATAAAAACCTGAGGCATATCTTGTCCCCATGTCTACTATGTCCCTCTCATATAGGTCGAGTTCTACCCTTCTATTAGGGTACACGGCACACATAACCTGCTTGTAGACCCCAAACGCGAGAATGAATTCGTTAAGGGTTAAAATCCTGTTACGCCGAAAGTCTTGCTTTTCAGAAATTTGATAGGGATTCCCAGCATTGTCTGGTAGACCACTATAAAAAGAGATGAGTAGAGCGGCCAAATTAACATCTCTGCCACTAATAATTTGTTGCTTTAGGGTCGGAGAGATAGTTTCAACTAATGGCAAGCTTTCTGAGGTGTAACCGAAACGAGTTCTTAAGGTACGGTTTTCCTCACCTTGATTTGTGTCCTCCGCCAAACGTCTGTAGGCCGTATCTAGATTGAAACCTTCGGACGAACCGACTGCACCTGTGGCTTGAGTTGGTAACGTTACCGAAGATGCTTCTGTACTCGGCTGATTACGACTGCCTGAAGCTGCGGCGATGACACGAGTGTTGTTGGAAGCTGCATCACTAACGTTATTAATGACTCGTTGTTCCAGACGTTCGTAACACTTTTGCATAGTTGACACACTCTCTGTCAAAGTAGACACCAATTCAGTCAGTTTGTTTACACTTCGAAGGTCTTCCGGTTCCGAGCGAGATGCATGCTGGTCCGCACCTCTCGTTTGGGGAGCGACTGGGGTAACTCGCCTCCCTTCCTTAACTTTTTTCACAAGTACCTTGAGTTTTTCGGAGCTTGAAAATGAAATCTCCAGTCTACGTAGTTCTTCTCTCAAACGCGCAAGAGTCCAATTCTCAATTAATTCCGGGTCATAAGGTGTAGGACGTGTCGCTCTTCGTTTGGGACCCATATTGGTTGTCGGAGTTGAGTATTATATGTTAGACAAAGACTCGTACAATAACTAACTACAGCTGTTCTGACACATGATTCACGCTTCGTAAGCCAGTATTGTTAGTATTGGTACACGTCACAACAAGTTGCTAAGAAGCAGCAATTAAACACACGAGCTGATACATGGATAGGAAACAGTCATTGGCCTAAAAAATGGCGACGAACAAAGGATAATGTTAGGCCTATTTAGTCTGTTGTCTTCGTTGATACCGTCTACTGTACAGTAGAGCAAAGTCTTACGTAGCTGAAGCTACGAGTCTAAGCTTAGATATTGAAATGAATACACATCCAGTTCATTGATAGTGTAAAGTTAATTTAGAATAAATCCATAAATAAACGGAAAACACAAAATGGTCACTAGCTTCCAGCTTCCCAAACAAACTGCTAATGAGGGGATTGCACTCTATGACACGGGGCCCAGACAGTGGAATCTGATTGGTCAATAGACTTATCCCCTGATCTCATTAGCATACTACAACTGTGTATTCATATGTCTACTATATTTACGACTAAACAAATAAACACTACATTACAAGTATAACAAACTACTGCAAGTTAAAATGCATGACATTGTATATGTGATTTAAGAGAATCACAGTTGTATATAAACTAAAATTTAATTTCATCAAATTATCAATATATTATCATGATATTTTGTAAGTTTATGTTGATAGATTTGGTACTTTTTCCCTTTCAATATACCGCAGTTGTCGATAAACAAAAGACAGAACTCCCAGTGACAGATCAAGGGAGGAGGCACGTACTCAAAACTATTAACTTTTACTGCGTAATAATATGTCAGATATAGTTCTTTAATACAACCAACACAAAAAACTTTATAAGCATTATAAGAACTTTCTTTTGCAGGTTACCTTCCTAACATTTGATTACAATAATCGATCATTAGCATGAATTACGTATAATTTAAATAAACATACACAATCTAAAATCCACTGAAAATCTGTCGCGGAGGAAGACAGCAAAGAAGGCGTTGTTCGTGATTTTCGGGAGACCACTGTTCTCGGAGTAATACAAATATCATAGAGTCCCAACTGAACACTTAAAACACTCCATCCATGGTGTATAAGTATGTACAAATTCTATGTCTGTGGTTTTGAATATTGGGGTTTTATTTTTTCATACCATCAAGTATTACATGAAATGAACAAAACAACTTTTAATTTTCATCACGGAGTGGTTTCATTGTTTTGATGTGCACAGGCTCTCCGAGCGTACCTAAGAATGCTGTTTCACAGCATCAAAAATTGATATTTCAAATAATAAGAAATGGTAATGTCAAAGTTTCAATAAGAAAAGATTCAATTAGGTTTTTTTACATGTAAGAATTGAATGAACAGCTTTTAAAACAGTTTTTATGCCAAATTAAATTTTATAAAGTAAATTCCATAAGCAAGTGCTTGTCGCTTACTTTGGTAGGTTTTGAAATCAAAGTGAATTTGTGAGTTTAAATCTAATCTATGCAAATACCTACATCCCTAACATTGAAATTTTCAAATAAGCATAAGTTTATTTCCACATGCTTGTTTTGAAATAGAAATCACAAAAGAAAGGTGGTTTACCATTTCAATTCATAAAGAATTGGTCAATTGTCTGAGGAAACAGTACTAAAAGGTCAGTTGTCTCAGGAAACAATACTAAAAGGTCACTTGTCTCAGGAAACAATACTAAAAGGTCACTTGTCTCAGGAAACAATACTAAACAGTCACTTGTCTCAGGAAACAATACTAAAAGGAAACAATACTAAAAGGTCACTTGTCTCAGGAAACAATACTAAAAGGTCACTTGTCTCAGGAAACAATACTAAAAGGTCACTTGTCTCAGGAAACAATACTAAACAGTCACTTGTCTCAGGAAACAATACTAAAAGGTCACTTGTCTTAGGAAACAACACTAAAAGATTGTGATAAATTGACTCACTTGCGCTTTGCGTTGTTTTCCACTCGCTCCATCTTTTTGAGCCATACCTGCATTAGCTGATCATACCTATCTGTTAGGTAACGCTCCTACAGGTAAAAACAGGGGGATAACAATTATTACAGGTAAAACAACGAACTTAAAAAGCATTGGAAATAACAATTATGGGTATGCCATCAGAAATATTAGTACTCCAGAAATACAGCATCATCTACTTCTAGAAATAAAGCAGATCACTATGTAATAACAGGGGTAAATGAGGAAAACCTTTCATCAAAATAGATGTTATGGAGCTATAACACACAAAAAATTTCTGCGTTAATAGTTCAATAAACTAGATTGTAAAACAAGTCTCCGTCCATCTTTTTTTTTACTTTGCCCATCACAGGTGCTGTTCTATAGAGGCTAAGATGAGACGTACCCTAATTCTGCGAGCTTGGTGTCGCTTCTTGAAGTGAAGAATAAGACGGCCTTTGAAGAGCGCATGGCTAAAAAAGCAAACAAACATTCAATAAAACATTAATCTACAACATTACATACAAACAACATTAAACTAGAGAGATATAAGTGATTCAGGCTTTCTAACTTCTCATACATCATCAAGTCCCTGTGACATGATTTAAAAATAGTAATAAAAGGCCCCACGGGCCTTAACGGTCATCTGACCATTAATACAATATATAGTAGAACTGATATACACAGTAAATTGCACGTTTAATAATTTTATCCTTTTTGACCCCTGTGACTTTGAATGAAGGTCAAGGTCATTCATTTTAACAAAATTGGTAGCCCTTCATTCCACCATGCTATACACTTAAAGTCAGGTCTTTAGGCTTCATAGTTATTGACAAAATGTCATTTAAAGATTTTAGCCTTTTTCACCCTGTGACTACGTGAAGGTCAAGGTCATTTATGTGAAACCACTTGGTAGCACTTCCTTCAGGTCAGATGACCTAAAAAAAGGCTAACTCACGGCCAAAGTCCCTGTGACAGTAAACAGTGCTAACTCAGACAATAAACAATGGAATAGTTTGTAAGTATCTCAACTAAAACTACCATGACACTTTGGGTTTGATCACAAAAAGTTGTCAAACTCTATTCTGTATTTGAGATGTTCCCCAATATTACACTTTTCAGTATTTTCTTACTTCCTTCTGGTTTTAAGAAGTTCCCAAATATTGCACTATTCAGCATTTTCTTACTTCCTTCTGGTTTTGAGAAGTTCCCCAATATTACACCATTCTGTGTTTACTTACTTCCTTCTGGTTTTGATAAGTTCCCCAATATTACACTATTCAGTATTTTCTTACTTCCTTCTGTTTTTGAGAAGTTCCCCTATATTACACTATTCGGTATTTTCTTACTTCCTTCTGGTTTTGAGAAGTTCCCCAATATTACACCATTCTGTGTTTACTTACTTCCTTCTGTTTTCATGATATACTATGGTGTCTGACGGCTGATTATACAGGGGCTGTAACAAAAACAAATATTACTCTTATTAATAGGAGAAAAAGGATCCTTTAATGCCATATAGCTAATTATTCTTAAGTAACAGTGTTAAATTCATTTTATGAGATATAAGGATGCGAAATAATCTAGTTATTTTACTAAATTAATATTAGCATCCTTTAACATCCTGATTATTATGGGTAATATGATTATAATACACATACTATATATCTTTGCATCAATTATAAGGAATTTAAAAACTTTTGTTTCAGAAAATGAAAGTAAATCTATACGGTATATAGCTTTTCCACACACATCCACTTACCAATTCAATCTTGGGTCCAAGTTTACTAAGCAATGAATGTGCCTCTTCTGCTTTTTTCTGTACAACATTACAATAAAATAAAATTTTGTTTTAATATTTTATTGTTCTTTACCAATGGATTTTTTTTTTCAGTCAGAAAAAAAATCAGCAGTTTTTCCCCTTAATTGAAATGCTGGCATTCTTCAAACATCTTTCTTAGATGAATCTATAGATTTATCTATGACCATGTGGGACAAGTTTTGAATAATCAAAGTACTCGAAGTACTGCAAATACAACACAGCAGAAAAATTAGAATGAAATGAATTTGATGAATTCAGTACTGCCATCAAGTCCTGTTGATTATATGACATTTGATACACCACTCTGGTTTTGTGAGAAAAAAAATAATTAATTCTTAATGAATATTTGACCAATCCATATAAAAACATCAAGCTGTTAGGCAGATGTCCCATTCCCCAGAAAACAGATACTGTATGTCCTGAAAAATCAAGCTTAATTGAAGGCTTTGCATATCTATCAGCAGTCTAATGCCTGGTGGTCGGGTGACCGACTTTGATATCAATTATTTCAAGAATATTCAACTAATGTATATGTTTTGTTTGACATTTTTCTTAATTAAAACTCCTACATAAATTAAACAATTTCAAAATAAAGAAAGCACTTTAGTCTTATATTCATTAAAAAATGAGTTTTTGTCCTACACTCTTGACCCTTGTGTTGCAGTTATGTATGTATAGTGAAACCATGCACATATGAGGGCAGCCTTATGAATAATCATTTTCAAACATTACTATAATGTACACAGAAAGAAACTCTGATTAGTTTACTTTTAACTCTGAGATAAGTCTTAGATAGTAATTCCAAATTGTATTGTCATTAACAGTACATGTTTATGTAAGTTAGACAGATGAGTGTATACACATGTAGAGTAGGTGTGTGTATATTCTACACAGAGGCTGTGTGAATTCCACCAATCAGAAGCAGGTTTCCCATGACTGCATACACACAAATGCAGTAATGGGAATGACACATTTGGATTGGTCCAAAAGGAATATTGTTTGACATTCTTTTTAATTAAAAATTCCTACATAAAATAAGCAATTTCAATATAAATAAAGCATTTAAGTCTTATATTCATTAAAAACAAGGACATATATAGTCATTCAGATCCCCCGCCAATGGAGATATCAAAGCTGAAGTAAGTTTGATTGTGGAGACTTATGTGTATGAAAAAATCAGGAAAAAGGAAGTTGAGCTAAAGAAAGATGGAGTATAATTCAAGTAGAGCGGGGCTGCAATTGTTGAATCAGATATACAGCCTTGACATTTATATTAGACTATATACACAAAGATGGGTGGAGTTTTGCAAAGTAACATTTACCATTTACCATGATATTTTCAGCAATGTTTCCATGGTAACGGAAAAAGTGCAAAAAATGAAAACCTAAAAATAGCAAAAGGTACTACTAGACCATAAAAAGAATGTGTCTATGAAGTTTCGTGGAAATATCTCTGCTGGTTTTAGAGTTATGCTCCGGAAATGAACCTGCTACAAAAATATGATATTTTCAGCAATGTTTCTATGGTTACAGAAAAAAGTGCAAAAAGTGAAAACCTAAAATAGCAAAAGGCACTACTAGACCATAAGAACAATGAGTCTATGAAGTTTCATGGAAATATCTCTGCTGGTTTTAGAGTTGTGCTCCGGAAACGATTCTTACACAAAAATCTGCCATTTTCAGCAATGTTTCCATGGTTACAGAAAAAAGTACAAAAAGTGAAAACCTTAAAATAACAAAAGGCACTACTAGACCATAAGACTAATGTGTTTATGGAGTTCCATGCATATATCTCAACCAGTTTTCCAGTTATGCTGCGGAAACGAACCTGGTATAAAAATATGATATTTTCAGCAATGTTTCCATGGTTACGGAAAAAGTGCAAAAAGTGAAAACCTAAAATAGCAAAAGGCACTACTAGACCATAAGAACAATGAGTCTATGAAGTTTCATGGAAATATCTCTGCTGGTTTTAGAGTTGTGCTCCGGAAACGATTCTTACACAAAAATCTGCCATTTTCAACAATGTTTCCATGGTTACAGAAAAAAGTACAAAAAGTGAAAACCTTAAAATAGCAAAAGGCACTGCTAGACCATAAGACCAATGTGTCTTTGAAGTTTTGTGGAAATATCTCTTCTGGTTTTAGAGTTATGCTCCGGAAACGAACCTGGTACAAAAATATGATATTTTCAGCAATGTTTCCATGGTTAAGGGAAAAATGAAAACCTAAAAATAGCAAAAGGCACTACTAGACCATAAGACCAATGTGTGTATGAAGTTTCGTGGAAATATATCTACTGGTTTTAGAGTTATGCTCTGGAAACCATTCGTACGGACGAACGGACAGACGGACGGACGGACGGACGGACCTGAACCCATTTGTATATCCCCCGCCAACTTCGTTGGGCAGGGGATAAAAAGGAATTTTTGTCCTACACTCTTAACTTCTGTTGCACACTTATGTAGGTAAAACCATGCACACATGAGGGTAGCCTTATCAATAATCATTTTAAAGCATTATTATAATGTACACAGAAAGTAGCTCTGAACTGTTTACTTTTTAACTCTGAGGTCTATAAGTCTTATATAGTAATTCCAATTTGTATTATCATTAAAAGTTTATGTAAGTTGGACAGAGGAGTCACATGAGATGTAGATTGTAAGTACATGTATACACATGTAGACACAGTTAGGGAGTATGTGTGTGTATATTCTACAGAGGCTGTGTGAACTCCACCAATCATAAGGCAAGCTTCCCATGACTGCATACTGCAGTAAAGGGAATGCAACATTTTGATAGGTCAAAAGGAATATTTTTCAATAAATAGGGATTTTATGAATGGAAGTTTATGAATGAAATGGTTTTAGAGGTCACCACTAGATGTCATTGTAGGGCAAGTCCTACACAGACCTACACATCATGGTAAACCGGATAGCAATAATACGAACGCTACTCGCGTTCTATTAAAAATGATCACAATGAGACCCATAGTCTACAAAATTCTGCTGTCACTTGAAGAATAAACACAAGTTTTCCTACATACATCAACTAAACTTTAATTCCAATCATGATAAGTAGGTATATATTACCCTGTTTTCTGCGTAAATGATCTGAGCGATGCTCTGGTGCTTGGTTTCTGAGGATGAGATTTCGGGTGCCTCGGATTTCTCCCTGGGAGGTTTGGAAGTCTCTTCCTCAATCTGATGCTGAAGTTATAAAGACAGATATGATTGCAAAGAATACAAGATTCTTTGGTTACCTTTTCAGAAAGAGTGGCTTTACACCTATCAATACAAAAATGATAATAGTCCTACTATACAAGGTGGTTGAGGGGTTGATATTTCAACATATCACCCACAAGCCCTCCATCTCTGGGTCGAGAGTTTGAATCCCAAGTGGGGCAGTTGCCAGGTACTGACCGCTGGTCGGTGGTTTTTCTCTGGGTACTCCGGCTTTCCTCCACCAACAAATCTGGCACGTCCTCACATGACCCTGGTTGTTATAATAGGACATTAAACTAATTTAACCCAAACCGATGGTTATGGGGCAATGATCATAACAAGAGGCCCAGAGGGCCTGTATCGCTCACCTGGTTTGTGATGCCAAGTAATGTTCTGAATACAGGTTCATTGTTTATTTTTTGAAGGAATTTTAATATTAACCTCTAAGTCCCCTATTGGGCCCCACCCCTCCTGCCCCCAGGGGGTCAGAGCCAAAGTTCTGTTCTCCTTCCCCAAAGGATGTTTATGGCCAAATTTGGTCACAATCCAAGCAAAACTCTAGGACAAGTAGCGATTTATAGGATTTACCTCTATTTCCCCTATTGGGCCCCATCCGTCCTGCCCCCGGGGGGCCAGAGCCAAAATTTATACAAGTTCTGTTCCCCTTTCCCCATGGATGTTTGTGGCCAAATTTGGTTACATTCCATGCAGAACTCTATGACTAGTAGCAATTTAAAGGATTTACCTCTATTTCCTCTATTGGGCCCCACCTCTCCTGCCCCCAGGGTGTCAGAGCAAAAATTTATACAAGTTCTGTTCCCCTTCCACCCAGGGTGTTTGTGACCAAATTTGGTTAAAATACGCTCAGAACTCTATGACTAGTAGCGATTTAAAGGATTTACCTCTATTTCCCCTATTGGGCCCCGCCCCTCCTGCACCTGGGGGATCAGAGCCAAAATTTATACAAGTTCTGTTCCCCCTCACTCACCCAAGGATGTTTGTGGCTAATTTTGGTTACAATCCATGCAGAACTCTAGGACAAGTAGCGATTTAAAGAATTTACCTCTATTGGGCCCCGCCCCTCCTGCCCCCAGGGGGTCAGAGCCAAAATTTACACAAGTTCTGTTCCCCCTCCCCCAAGGATGTTTGTGGCCAAATTTGGTTACATTCCATGCAGAACTCTAGGACAAGTAGCGATTTAAAGGATTTACCTCTATTTCCCCTATTGGGCCCCGCCTCTCCTGCCCCCGGGGGGTCAGAGCCAAAATTTATACAAGTTCTGTTCCCCCTTCCCCAAGGATGCTTGTGGCCAAATTTGGTTACAATCCATGCAGAACTATATGACTAGTAGCGATTTAAAGGAAATGTTGACGGACGGACGGACGGACAACGGGCGACGGGCGACGGACGCCGCGCCATGACATAAGCTCACCGGCCCTTCGGGCCAGGTGAGCTAAAAACCAATGGTCAGTGGATACATTTTAACCTGATAAATAAATCATGAAAACTGACCTGTTTTTTCTGAAGTTTAAGAATCTGCTGTTCCACCTTTGAGATTTCCCTATCCACCCTGCTGATGGCCTGTAACAGTTCATCCTTGGACGATCGGCTATTACTCTCGTCTGCTGGCAGAGTCGGAGAAATTGCCTCCACTTGTGGATTGTAGGTCGGCTCCTATCACACAAACAGGAATCAGTCCAGTTAAGACTTACTATTGTTTACAGTGTGGGTCACTTAAAGTAGGTCAGGGTCACATAAAGGTCAAGGTCACTAGAAAAGTATGTCAATAGGAGATCATTTTTTTTCTAATCAAATTCATACCCAGTACATTAGAATATAAAGAACAAATGTATTTACTAAGAGAACAACTGTTTTTTCCTTTGTTTTGATGGATCCTTGTTAACTCAAATTGTTATATATCCTGATTAATGCTCTTGGTCACAACCACACTATCCATTACACTCAGATAACTCTTATAATTTCCATTTTTCCAGCATGGTATATGAACATAAAGTTCACTTATGTCAGCATATTTACAGACCTTTTTGACATCTATATGAAGCGGCTGTTGAAGCTCTGGTCTGTCAGCCAGACGTGGCCGCTTGGGCATCTGAGGCCCCTGATGGGAGTGTTGGGCCTGACTTGGGCTCGGATCCGCCACGGGTACTGGGACCTGCACCTGTGCTTGAGCTGCTTGGGCTTGGGCTTGGGCTTGGGCCTGAAGGTTACCCATATTTTCCTGTCCATAGGGTAAGACGTCTGCGGCTCCTCGTCTGAAATCGTTCACAGATTCTTTTTTATTTGCAAGTAAATTAAGCATATTTTATCAGCAATTTGAAATTGCAAAAAATAATCATCATGAAAATGTCTCCTGAAACAGTAGAAATGAGAAAGTCACTGCTAAAATGAGATGGTTTACAGAGATTTCCACGAAGGCTAGTCTCATATCATGTACAAAACATATCAACAGGTCGAAGAGGAAATGATGCATGGTGTTATTTTAATTTTAATTAATTTCAATTTTCACAGGAAATTCACATACACTTTCGCAGACAATAAACTACAAATGCTACGAAAAACCTTAAAAATAAACACATTTATCGATATAAAATGTTTGTATTTTTTTTTTATTTCTGCATAATTACATTAATATTTGAATTTCAGCCTGAAAATGTCTTGTTAAGTCCTAGAATAATTATTTCTAGGGCACATTGATGACACTTACCTGCTCCTGAACAGGGAAAGTAGAGAATAACTTGATATAGCCACTACTTGACCTGTTTGTATCGTGCCACTGATCGACGTCATGTTTACAAACACTGCTGGCTATCTGATTACAACATTATCTCCATACTTACGTTTTACACTGACCCGAGTTCAAGTTGTGTCCAATATTGACAGAGCTGACATTACTGTAAATTTCGATATTTTGGATGTGGTCATATTCATGTTGACATGAAACCGCCAAAATTTAACACACCAAAATTTGGCTACGTATTTATTTGTTTGTATAACTATGGATACATTTTCATGTAGTCTCTGGTAATTGGCTACGTATTTATTTGTTTGTATAACTATGGATACATTTACATGTAGTCTCTGGTAAATTACTCGATCACGTTTCATAAACATACATTTAAGGTACAGTGTGTCCTGTCAACCAAAAAAACAATGTTACTGGTGCGAGTCTTTCTTTTGTGCAAACATGTATATTATTACATGTTTGACTAGCTACTAATCACTACTATTGGAGACCAATATTCAAAGGGTTGTCCTTGTATCGATAAGGCTTCAAAACTTATCATGTCAGTTTTTCATTGTTGCGGAAAATATGTGTATAGACAAAGCAAATCTTAGATTTTTTTCTCTTGACAAATCAAGTTATGCACTAAAATTTTACATGGCATAGGAAAACACCAAATTTTAAAATTTAATCACCCTATTTTGATACAAAAAACGCCAAATTTTCCCAACACCAAAATATCCCAATTTACGGTAGGGAGTGCTTTGATTTACCCCAATTCTGAGTTTATAATACGCAAAACTTTGACCCTAATGTTAGAACCTCAATAGTGTCAGGATCAAGCTATCAATGGTTTATCTGATCTATACCTATATCTCTCAAGTCTCTCTATGTTGGCTGCTATCAATGGTTTATCTGATCTATACCTATATCTCTCAAGTCTCTCTATGTTGGCTGCTATCAATGGTTTATCTGATCTATACCTATATCTCTCAAGTCTCTCTATGTTGGCTGCTATCAATGGTTTATCTGATCTATACCTATATCTCTCAAGTCTCTCTATGTTGGCTGCTATCAATGGTTTATCTGATCTATACCTATATCTCTCAAGTCTCTCTATGTTGGCTGCTATCAATGGTTTATCTGATCTATACCTATATCTCTCAAGTCTCTCTATGTTGGCTGCTATCAATGGTTTATCTGATCTATACCTATATCTCTCAAGTCTCTCTATGTTGGCTGCTATCAATGGTTTATCTGATCTATACCTATATCTCTCAAGTCTCTCTATGTTGGCTGCTATCAATGGTTTATCTGATCTATACCTATATCTCTCAAGTCTCTCTATGTTGGCTGCTATCAATGGTTTATCTGATCTATACCTATATCTCTCAAGTCTCTCTATGTTGGCTGCTATCAATGGTTTATCTGATCTATACCTATATCTCTCAAGTCTCTCTATGTTGGCTGCTATCAATGGTTTATATGATCTATACCTATATCTCTCAAGTCTCTCTATGTTGGCTGCTATCAATGGTTTATCTGATCTATACCTATATCTCTCAAGTCTCTCTATGTTGGCTGCTATCAATGGTTTATATGATCCATACCTATATCTCCCAAGTTTCTATGTTGGCTGCTATCGATGGTTTATATGATATATACCTATATCTCTCAAGTCTCTCTATGTTGGCTGCTATCAATGGTTTATATGATCTATACCTATATCTCTCAAGTCTCTCTATGTTGGCTGCTATCAATGGTTTATCTGATCTATACCTATATCTCTCAAGTCTCTATGTTGGCTGCTATCAATGGTTTATCTGATCTATACCTATATCTCTCAAGTCTCTCTATGTTGGCTGCTATCAATGGTTTATCTGATCTATACCTATATCTCTCAAGTCTCTCTATGTTGGCTGCTATCAATGGTTTATCTGATCTATACCTATATCTCTCAAGTCTCTCTATGTTGGCTGCTATCAATGGTTTATCTGATCTATACCTATATCTCTCAAGTCTCTCTATGTTGGCTGCTATCAATGGTTTATCTGATCTATACCTATATCTCTCAAGTCTCTCTATGTTGGCTGCTATCAATGGTTTATCTGATCTATACCTATATCTCTCAAGTCTCTCTATGTTGGCTGCTATCAATGGTTTATATGATCTATACCTATATCTCTCAAGTCTCTCTATGTTGGCTGCTATCAATGGTTTATTGATCTATACCTATATCTCTCAAGTCTCTCTATGTTGGCTGCTATCAATGGTTTATCTGATCTATACCTATATCTCTCAAGTCTCTCTATGTTGGCTGCTATCAATGGTTTATCTGATCTATACCTATATCTCTCAAGTCTCTCTATGTTGGCTGCTATCAATGGTTTATCTGATCTATACCTATATCTCTCAAGTCTCTCTATGTTGGCTGCTATCAATGGTTTATCTGATCTATACCTATATCTCTCAAGTCTCTCTATGTTGGCTGCTATCAATGGTTTATCTGATCTATACCTATATCTCTCAAGTCTCTCTATGTTGGCTGCTATCAATGGTTTATCTGATCTATACCTATGTCTCTCAAGTCTCTCTATGTTGGCTGCTATCAATGGTTTATCTGATCTATACCTATATCTCTCAAGTCTCTCTATGTTGGCTGCTATCAATGGTTTATCTGATCTATACCTATATCTCTCAAGTCTCTCTATGTTGGCTGCTATCAATGGTTTATCTGATCTATACCTATATATCTCTCAAGTCTCTCTATGTTGGCTGCTATCAATGGTTTATCTGATCTATACCTATATCTCTCAAGTCTCTCTATGTTGGCTGCTATCAATGGTTTATATGATCTATACCTATATCTCTCAAGTCTCTCTATGTTGGCTGCTATCAATGGTTTATCTGATCTATACCTATATCTCTCAAGTCTCTCTATGTTGGCTGCTATCAATGGTTTATCTGATCTATACCTATATCTCTCAAGTCTCTCTATGTTGGCTGCTATCAATGGTTTATCTGATCTATACCTATATCTCTCAAGTCTCTCTATGTTGGCTGCTATCAATGGTTTATCTGATCTATACCTATATCTCTCAAGTCTCTCTATGTTGGCTGCTATCAATGGTTTATATGATCTATACCTATATCTCTCAAGTCTCTCTATGTTGGCTGCTATCAATGGTTTATCTGATCTATACCTATATCTCTCAAGTCTCTCTATGTTGGCTGCTATCAATGGTTTATCTGATCTATACCTATATCTCTCAAGTCTCTCTATGTTGGCTGCTATCAATGGTTTATCTGATCTATACCTATATCTCTCAAGTCTCTCTATGTTGGCTGCTATCAATGGTTTATCTGATCTATACCTATATCTCTCAAGTCTCTCTATGTTGGCTGCTATCAATGGTTTATCTGATCTATACCTATATCTCTCAAGTCTCTCTATGTTGGCTGCTATCAATGGTTTATATGATCTATACCTATATCTCTCAAGTCTCTCTATGTTGGCTGCTATCAATGGTTTATCTTATCTATACCTATATCTCTCAAGTCTCTCTATGTTGGCTGCTATCAATGGTTTATATGATCTATACCTATATCTCTCAAGTCTCTCTATGTTGGCTGCTATCAATGGTTTATCTGATCTATACCTATATCTCTCAAGTCTCTCTATGTTGGCTGCTATCAATGGTTTATCTGATCTATACCTATATCTCTCAAGTCTCTCTATGTTGGCTGCTATCAATGGTTTATTGATCTATACCTATATCTCTCAAGTCTCTCTATGTTGGCTGCTATCAATGGTTTATCTGATCTATACCTATATCTCTCAAGTCTCTCTCTATGTTGGCTGCTATCAATGGTTTATATGATCTATACCTATATCTCTCAAGTCTCTCTATGTTGGCTGCTATCAATGGTTTATATGATCTATACCTATATCTCTCAAGTCTCTCTATGTTGGCTGCTATCAATGGTTTATCTGATCTATACCTATATCTCTCAAGTCTCTCTATGTTGGCTGCTATCAATGGTTTATCTGATCTATACCTATATCTCTCAAGTCTCTCTATGTTGGCTGCTATCAATGGTTTATTGATCTATACCTATATCTCTCAAGTCTCTCTATGTTGGCTGCTATCAATGGTTTATTGATCTATACCTATATCTCTCAAGTCTCTCTATGTTGGCTGCTATCAATGGTTTATCTGATCTATACCTATATCTCTCAAGTCTCTCTATGTTGGCTGCTATCAATGGTTTATTGATCTATACCTATATCTCTCAAGTCTCTCTATGTTGGCTGCTATCAATGGTTTATCTGATCTATACCTATATCTCTCAAGTCTCTCTATGTTGGCTGCTATCAATGGTTTATCTGATCTATACCTATATCTCTCAAGTCTCTCTATGTTGGCTGCTATCAATGGTTTATATGATCTATACCTATATCTCTCAAGTCTCTCTATGTTGGCTGCTATCAATGGTTTATCTGATCTATACCTATATCTCTCAAGTCTCTCTATGTTGGCTGCTATCAATGGTTTATCTGATCTATACCTATATCTCTCAAGTCTCTCTATGTTGGCTGCTATCAATGGTTTATCTGATCTATACCTATATCTCTCAAGTCTCTCTATGTTGGCTGCTATCAATGGTTTATCTGATCTATACCTATATCTCTCAAGTCTCTCTATGTTGGCTGCTATCAATGGTTTATCTGATCTATACCTATATCTCTCAAGTCTCTCTATGTTGGCTGCTATCAATGGTTTATATGATCTATACCTATATCTCTCAAGTCTCTCTATGTTGGCTGCTATCAATGGTTTATCTGATCTATACCTATATCTCTCAAGTCTCTCTATGTTGGCTGCTATCAATGGTTTATCTGATCTATACCTATATCTCTCAAGTCTCTCTATGTTGGCTGCTATCAATGGTTTATCTGATCTATACCTATATCTCTCAAGTCTCTCTATGTTGGCTGCTATCAATGGTTTATCTGATCTATACCTATATCTCTCAAGTCTCTCTATGTTGGCTGCTATCAATGGTTTATTATCTAACTATCTATACCTATATCTCTCAAGTCTCTCTATGTTGGCTGCTATCAATGGTTTATCTGATCTATACCTATATCTCTCAAGTCTCTCTATGTTGGCTGCTATCAATGGTTTATATCTGATCTATATACCTATATCTCTCAAGTCTCTCTATGTTGGCTGCTTTATTTTATCAATGGTTTATCATGATCTATACCTATATCTCTCAAGTCTCTCTATGTTGGCTGCTATCAATGGTTTATCTGATCTATACCTATATCTCTCAAGTCTCTCTATGTTGGCTGCTATCAATGGTTTATCTGATCTCTCAAGTATGTTGGCTGCTATCATCTATATCTCTCAAGTCTCTCTATGTTGGCTGCTATCAATGGTTTATCTGATCTATACCTATATCTCTCAAGTCTCTCTATGTTGGCTGCTATCAATGGTTTATCTGATCTATACCTATATCTCTCAAGTCTCTCTATGTTGGCTGCTATCAATGGTTTATTGATCTGATCTATACCTATATCTCTCAAGTCTCTCTATGTTGGCTGCTATCAATGGTTTATCTGATCTATACCTATATCTCTCAAGTCTCTCTATGTTGGCTGCTATCAATGGTTTATCTGATCTATACCTATATCTCTCAAGTCTCTCTATGTTGGCTGCTATCAATGGTTTATCTGATCTATACCTATATCTCTCAAGTCTCTCTATGTTGGCTGCTATCAATGGTTTATCTGATCTATACCTATATCTCTCAAGTCTCTCTATGTTGGCTGCTATCAATGGTTTATCTGATCTATACCTATATCTCTCAAGTCTCTCTATGTTGGCTGCTATCAATGGTTTATCTGATCTATACCTATATCTCTCAAGTCTCTCTATGTTGGCTGCTATCAATGGTTTATATGATCTATACCTATATCTCTCAAGTCTCTCTATGTTGGCTGCTATCAATGGTTTATCTGATCTATACCTATATCTCTCAAGTCTCTCTATGTTGGCTGCTATCAATGGTTTATCTGATCTATACCTATATCTCTCAAGTCTCTCTATGTTGGCTGCTATCAATGGTTTATATGATCTATACCTATATCTCTCAAGTCTCTCTATGTTGGCTGCTATCAATGGTTTATCTGATCTATACCTATATCTCTCAAGTCTCTCTAGTCTCTCTATGTTGGCTGCTATCAATGGTTTCTATCTATGATCTATACCTATATCTCTCAAGTCTCTCTATGTTGGCTGCTATCAATGGTTTATCTGATCTATACCTATATCTCTCAAGTCTCTCTCTGCTATCAATGGTTTATTGGCTCTCAAGTCTATATGTTGGCTGCTATCAATGGTTTATCTGATCTATACCTATATCTCTCAAGTCTCTCTATGTTGGCTGCTATCAATGGTTTATCTGATCTATACCTATATCTCTCAAGTCTCTCTATGTTGGCTGCTATCAATGGTTTATCTGATCTATACCTATATCTCTCAAGTCTCTCTATGTTGGCTGCTATCAATGGTTTATCTGATCTATACCTATATCTCTCAAGTCTCTCTATGTTGGCTGCTATCAATGGTTTATATGATCTATACCTATATCTCTCAAGTCTCTCTATGTTGGCTGCTATCAATGGTTTATCTGATCTATACCTATATCTCTCAAGTCTCTCTATGTTGGCTGCTATCAATGGTTTATCTGATCTATACCTATATCTCTCAAGTCTCTCTATGTTTGGCTGCTATCAATGGTTTATCTGATCTATACCTATATCTCTCATAGTCTCAAGTCTCTCTATGTTGGCTGCTATCAATGGTTTATCTGATCTATACCTATATCTCTCAAGTCTCTCTATGTTGGCTGCTATCAATGGTTTATCTGATCTATACCTATATCTCTCAAGTCTCTCTATGTTGGCTGCTATCTATGGTTTATATGATCTATACCTATATCTCTCAAGTCTCTCTATGTTGGCTGCTATCAATGGTTTATCTGATCTATACCTATATCTCTCAAGTCTCTCTATGTTGGCTGCTATCAATGGTTTATCTGATCTATACCTATATCTCTCAAGTCTCTCTATGTTGGCTGCTATCAATGGTTTATCTGATCTATACCTATATCTCTCAAGTCTCTCTATGTTGGCTGCTATCAATGGTTTATCTGATCTATACCTATATCTCTCAAGTCTCTCTATGTTGGCTGCTATCAATGGTTTATCTGATCTATACCTATATCTCTCAAGTCTCTCTATGTTGGCTGCTATGGTTTATATGATCTATACCTATATCTCTCAAGTCTCTCTATGTTGGCTGCTATCAATGGTTTATCTGATCTATACCTATATCTCTCAAGTCTCTCTATGTTGGCTGCTATCAATGGTTTATCTGATCTATACCTATATCTCTCAAGTCTCTCTATGTTGGCTGCTATCAATGGTTTATCTGATCTATACCTATATCTAAGTCTCTCTATGTTGGCTGCTATCAATGGTTTATCTATCTCTCTCTCAAGTCTCTCTATGTTGGCTGCTATCAATGGTTTATCTGATCTATACCTATATCTCTCAAGTCTCTCTATGTTGGCTGCTATCAATGGTTTATCTGATCTATACCTATATCTCTCAAGTCTCTCTATGTTGGCTGCTATCAATGGTTTATCTGATCTATACCTACCTATATCTCTCAAGTCTCTCTATGTTGGCTGCTATCAATGGTTTATATCTGATCTATACCTATATCTCTCAAGTCTCTCTATGTTGGCTGCTATCAATGGTTTATCTGATCTATACCTATATCTCTCAAGTCTCTCTATGTTGGCTGCTATCAATGGTTTATCTGGATCTATACCTATATCTCTCAAGTCTCTCTATGTTGGCTGCTATCAATGGTTTATCTGATCTATACCTATATCTCTCAAGTCTCTCTATGTTGGCTGCTATCAATGGTTTATCTGATCTATACCTATATCTCTCAAGTCTCTCTATGTTGGCTGCTATCAATGGTTTATCTGATCTATACCTATATCTCTCAAGTCTCTCTATGTTGGCTGCTATCAATGGTTTATATGATCTATACCTATATCTCTCAAGTCTCTCTATGTTGGCTGCTGCTATCAATGGTTTATCTGATCTATACCTACGTGACTGCCATCATCGTGGGCTCTAGAAATGGGCGTGTCTAATATGTAGATACTCCGCCTCACTGAGTATCGATCGTTGTGTATGGGCTTGGTCATACCTCAGTGGCCATAAAAAGTCAATATTCCAGCTTACAATATGTTACATCAAAGCAAAGCAGCCGAGAGGTGGTTTTTCCAGTTTTTTCAGTAACTTACCAATGTAATATATGTATAATTTTTGTGTACATATATATAGACCCTTTTTTTTTCTTTTTAGAACAACAAATGATACAAGATGGTTTAAGTATATTGGTCGTATATTTTCATACTTAACAAATCAAGAAGAGCTTTGATGTGTTATTCATTGCCAAAGTTTCCATCATATTGATTTATAATATCTTCATTGCATAGTTTTAATTTTACCAGTACACATACCTGATTTTAATAAGAGCTCAATGCAGTACTGCCAGACATCACTATAATTACATCTATAGTGAAAAGAAATGAGAACATACAATCAGACAATCAAGACAAATTGTGGTCTACAATTTCCTTTATTTTTTTTGACAGTGATATTTGTAAGTGATCGCTACTGGTACGTTTCCATCTAGGCATAAAAACAACAATTTTACAGTTCATTAGTTTTGTGTTGTTGCTAACATATATATCACATCTGAAGACATTTCAATGATATTCACAGCTTAATTCATCAAACCTTATGTTTCGACAGATTCATTAAGCAAAAATGACATTTTGAAATTTTTCGCGCAAATAAGGCACATATTACTTAAACACATAGAACAAGGATTTTATAAAACTCTTCAGTACTTTCTGGGAAATAGAAATTAATAACAAACAAAAACATAAACATCATAGGTGAAAGTTCATGATGAGTTGTTTATAGACGATAGACACTGATCACGATGGACACACACATCTTATCAGAATGACAAATGGAACAGTCGAGAAAAATAACTGACAAAAGTTTATCTTGGTTTTTTCTGGAACAGACTATAATATACTACACAGTGTTTACATGAATGAGTTCTATATACACATGGATATATAGATACAACCACAAAAACATTTAACAAACAATTTCTATCATTCAACCATCAAACCTTATTAGACTTTATACCTGAAAAGATAATAATCCAAGCTGTGGTCAGGAGACTTAAAACTCCTCTATACCCACTCTTGGTATACAGCTATCGTGTGTGAGGATATGTGTATCAGCTATTCTCGGTCACACATATCAAATGACCTTGACCTCAGTGGTATCTGTTTTGGAATCTTAAATAGGGGGAAGTGAATGTGGAGGTCATCAATGGTTTTAACATTGAGGTCAGTGACTCAAAACAAACTCTAGTGTAACATACAGGACTCCACATTCTATCCCAGCCTTCAGAATCATCATCAACAAATCAATTCAGAATAAATAACGATGAATTCTCTAGTTATAATACAAGTACTTAAGTTATAGTCTCACCGGTCAGGATAATCACCAACAATACTATAAGACCTGCAGTAGCTATATTTGTAAAATATAATGGTTGATTTTCACACACATACACCCCTCTTCCACAATAACATTCAGATTAAAATATAATGGTTGATGATTTTCACACACATACACCCCTCTTCCACAATAATATTCAGATTTAAATATAATGGTTTTATTTTTCACACACATACACACCCCTCTTCCACAATAACATTCAGATTAAAATATAATGATTGATTTTCACACACATACACCCCTCTTCCACAATAACATTCAGATTAAAATATAATGATTGATTTTCACACACATACACCCCTCTTCCACAATAACATTCAGATTAAAATATAATGATTGATTTTCACACACATACACCCCTCTTCCACAATAACATTCAGATTAAAATATAATGGTTGATTTTCACACACATACACCCCTCTTCCACAATAACATTCAGATTAAAATATAATGGTTGATTTTCACACACATACACCCCTCTTCCACAATAACATTCAGATTAAAATATAACGGTTGATTTTCACACACATACACCCCTCTTCCACAATAACATTCAGATTACCTGTTCATTGTGAGTACATAAAAAAATACATAGGATTAATTACTAATATGATGTGATTAACGATACTCATCATTTAAACAATAATTGGTGTTTAATCGTATATATGTCTAATTAACAAAAAAAAATTATATTAATTAATTTATTTTGCTTTTGGTGCATGTGCAATCAGTACTGAATTCCATATAGGGCATAGTGCCATGGAATTTTTTGAAGATGCATTGAACTAATTATTTTTAATATCTTTATACTAATTCAAGTAAAATAAGAAGCTCAAACTTTTCAATATGGTAATGGTGTAAAGTAAGTACATTGTAACTTTGTAGCCTGGATAAATGTCACGTGACAATATTTAAGAAATAGATTTTTATTTTGTTGAGGTTATGAGGGTATAATGATAATGGATCACGCATAAATTATGTAACCCCGGCTCCATTATCATTATACTCTCAAAACCTCAACAAAATAAAAATCTATTTTTCATATTCACAGTTTTTCACGCAAATAAATAATATTTATTCTCGTGACAGTTGCATATTTTTTAATAAAATATATACCCATGTTTTTTTCTCTCCCGTCATTAGTCAACAAATTCGATTGAACAGCTGATTGGAATCGAGTCATTCATTTATTCCAACCAAAAGTGGGGTCATGAACCGACGTTGCTACGCCAGCGACTATTCCCATAACAATAAAATCTCAGCACGTGTTGTACTATCATTATGTACTGATAATGATAATACGAGAAAGCATGGTTATTGAGTCCATGTCAGTGCAAACTGTAGATATATACAGATATTTAACCCTACGACACATAGTTTTCATTTGTGTTTCTGATTCAATGGCACTTAATTAATGATGAATGAAGCTAGCTATAGATCATTCCATTATTTGCCTGGTATGATCAAATAAGTAAAAATAGCAGACCAGTGTCTTCATGTAAGAAACAGATAGGACAAACAAAGGCTACAGGCAGAACTCGGACCTCTCAAAAGTAGGTTAACATGTTACTTTTCTGAAACAGACTATAGCTGACTATATATGTACACCCACCTGACCTTTGAAAAACCCCAAACCTACATACTGAACTCTCATACAAAACATACATACGAAATATACCTAAGCTTACTTTGAGAATCACTTGATATAGTGGAAGGATTTAATGAAACTAAAACTGTCACCAGTTAATTCTATAAACATATATCCTTAAGGATATAAAACAAAAAACCCTTCTTGCAGATAAAGATATTTTGTCAGTCCAGCCAATTTTCTAATAATTGAATTATCCCTTGAAGTTTGCCTGTTTAAAGATAATTTTCTACAGTATTGTACTGGCTGTCGACCCATTATCTTAAAAAAAAGGATTTTTAGGTATCTAAATCATTTTTTTTACCTTACAACAGTTCAGTTAATAACAATTCCATCGATTTATAATCAATTTTCTAATAAAAACAGCCATGTGAAAAAGGCCGTGACATATATCATGATCACGTCATGTTACTGTACCCATTATCATGAATTTTCAAAAAAATATTCAGGTGTGATGAAATAAATAAAATTTAATATCAATATATTTACAAATATCTAAATATTTAATAAAAAATTTGATGTGAAAATGTTCATGCAAAAGAGAGAAAACTTCTCTTGTTTGCCACCAGTCATATCGTAAGATTATGATCGATTATGACATCACTGGGGTAATGACGGCCGCCATTTCACGATCTACTCGTGAAAAAAATTCTTGTAAAATAAAAAATATAAACGTGTCTTCATAAATACTTTAATTGGCATTTTGAATAAATACTAAAGATATTTAAATGATTTTTGGTGGTTATTGATTCTGTAAACATTAACCAAAATCAACATATTGGTCTACTTTGTATTTTGTTGTCTGGTCAAAAGCGCTTAGGTGACCCCAACCAGCGTTCTTTTGTGTCAAGTAACTTAGATTGAATTATCTCCTTTCAACTTTTGTTTTTTGAATGCTGTTGTCTGACATCATAGGAAGCAGATGATATGCGAATCGGTACTATTTATTTTAGAATAAAGCCGATATCATGCTCCCCTCTGACTAATGTCATTTTTGTGCGGTAAGATTTGCTGAAATTCGCCATTTTTAATCTAAATATTTGAATTTTATTCTAATAACTTAAAAATATTGTCGATAATTTTGGTATGTTATCTTTCTACACGCAAAAAAAATCACATTTTGTATATCGCGCCATTCAAAATCACGATAATGGGTACATCACGATAATGGGTCATCAGCCAGTATGTATCCAAAATACACATGTATATATACAGCTAAACCTGACTTATAATTTGTAATACTAGTGTCCTAGCAAATGTCATAGTTAGCAAACATAATACACAGTCATGTACAGTAACAAAACTGTTTGATTGACAGCTGGTGATCCATCAATTCTGAAGAGACTGTAAGAAATAATTCTGCACTTTTTCCGAGTCTGAAGATGATGGCATAGATAGAGTTATCCGCTCTTGTTAGCTGTTCATTGTTACATCGTTTGTTTGATGGTAAAGAAATGTTGTCCATTTGTGAGAAAACACTTTCCATAGAAATAACCAAAATCAATACTACTCACAAAAGTACAAACTCTATATACCGTATATAATTAATGGTTTGGCAGCTGTGTATGTTTCCACATTTGCTCCCACATCTGTAATGATGAGACATCACTAGATCTAGTAATCAGACAATTGCTCCCACATATATATTTGTAATGATGAGACATCACTAGATCTAGTAATCAGACATTTGCTCCCACATCTGTAATGATGAGACATCACTAGATCTAGTAATCAGACATTTGCTCCCACATCTGTAATGATGAGGACATCACTAGATCCAGCAATCAGACATTTGCTCCCACATCTGTAATGATGAAACATCACTAGATCTAGTAATCAGTAACAGCATTTGCTCCCACATCTGTAATGATGAGACATCACTAGATATAGTAATCAGACATTTGCTCCCACATCTGTAATGATGGGACATCACTAGATCTAGTAATCAGACATTTGCTCCCACATCTGTAATGATGGGACATCACTAGATCTAGTAATCAGACATTTGCTCCCACATCTGTAATGATGAGACATCACTAGAACTAGTAATCAGACATTTGCTCCCACATATATATTTGTAATGATGAGACATCACTAGATCTAGTAATCAGACATTTGCTCCCACATCTGTAATGATGAGACATCACTAGATCTAGGAATCTGACATTTGCTCCCACATCTGTAATGATGGGACATCACTAGATCTAGTAATCAGACATTTGCTCCCACATCTGTAATGATGGGACATCACTAGATCTAGTAATCAGACATTTGCTCCCACATCTGTAATGATGAGACATCACTAGAACTAGTAATCAGACATTTGCTCCCACATATATATTTGTAATGATGAGACATCACTAGATCTAGTAATCAGACATTTGCTCCCACATCTGTAATGATGAGACATCACTAGATCTAGGAATCTGACATTGGCTCCCACATCTGTAATGATGAGACATCACTAGATCTAGTAATCAGACATTTGCTCCCACATATATATTTGTAATGATGAGACATCACTAGAACTAGTAATCAGACATTTGCTCCCACATCTGTAATGATGAGACATCACTAGATCTAGTGATCAGACATTTGCTCACACATCTGTAATGATGAGACATCACTAGAACTAGTAATCAGACATTTGCTCCCACATCTGTAATGATGAGACATCACTAGATCTAGTAATCAGACATTGGCTCCCACATCTGTAATGATGAGACATCACTAGATCTAGTAATCAGACATTTGCTCCCACATCTGTAATGATGAGACATCACTAGAACTAGTAATCAGACATTTGCTCCCACATCTGTAATGATGAGACATCACTAGAACTAGTAATCAGACATTTGCTCCCACATCTGTAATGATGAGACATCACTAGATCTAGTAATCAGACATTTGCTCCCACATAGATATTTGTAATGATGAGACATCACTAGATCTAGTAATCAGACATTTGCTCCCACATCTGTAATGATGAAACATCACTAGATCTAGTAATCAGACATTTGCTCCCACATCTGTAATGATGAGACATCACTAGATCTAGTAATAAGACATTTGCTCCCACATATATATTTGTAATGATGAGACATCACTAGATCTAGGAATCTGACATTTGCTCCCACATCTGTAATGATGGGACATCACTAGATCTAGTAATCAGACATTTGCTCCCACATCTGTAATGATGGGACATCACTAGATCTAGTAATCAGACATTTGCTCCCACATCTGTAATGATGAGACATCACTAGAACTAGTAATCAGACATTTGCTCCCACATATATATTTGTAATGATGAGACATCACTAGATCTAGTAATCAGACATTTGCTCCCACATCTGTAATGATGAGACATCACTAGATCTAGGAATCTGACATTGGCTCCCACATCTGTAATGATGAGACATCACTAGAACTAGTAATCAGACATTTGCTCCCACATCTGTAATGATGAGACATCACTAGATCTAGTGATCAGACATTTGCTCACACATCTGTAATGATGAGACATCACTAGAACTAGTAATCAGACATTTGCTCCCACATCTGTAATGATGAGACATCACTAGATCTAGTAATCAGACATTGGCTCCCACATCTGTAATGATGAGACATCACTAGATCTAGTAATCAGACATTTGCTCCCACATCTGTAATGATGAGACATCACTAGAACTAGTAATCAGACATTTGCTCCCACATATATATTTGTAATGATGAGACATCACTAGATCTAGTAATCAGACATTTGCTCCCACATCTGTAATGATGAGACATCACTAGATCTAGTAATCAGACATTTGCTCCCACATCTGTAATGATGAGGACATCACTAGATCCAGCAATCAGACATTTGCTCCCACATCTGTAATGATGAAACATCACTAGATCTAGTAATCAGACATTTGCTCCCACATCTGTAATGATGAGACATCACTAGATATAGTAATCAGACATTTGCTCCCACATCTGTAATGATGGGACATCACTAGATCTAGTAATCAGACATTTGCTCCCACATCTGTAATGATGGGACATCACTAGATCTAGTAATCAGACATTTGCTCCCACATCTGTAATGATGAGACATCACTAGAACTAGTAATCAGACATTTGCTCCCACATATATATTTGTAATGATGAGACATCACTAGATCTAGTAATCAGACATTTGCTCCCACATCTGTAATGATGAGACATCACTAGATCTAGGAATCTGACATTTGCTCCCACATCTGTAATGATGGGACATCACTAGATCTAGTAATCAGACATTTGCTCCCACATCTGTAATGATGGGACATCACTAGATCTAGTAATCAGACATTTGCTCCCACATCTGTAATGATGAGACATCACTAGAACTAGTAATCAGACATTTGCTCCCACATATATATTTGTAATGATGAGACATCACTAGATCTAGTAATCAGACATTTGCTCCCACATCTGTAATGATGAGACATCACTAGATCTAGGAATCTGACATTGGCTCCCACATCTGTAATGATGAGACATCACTAGATCTAGTAATCAGACATTTGCTCCCACATATATATTTGTAATGATGAGACATCACTAGAACTAGTAATCAGACATTTGCTCCCACATCTGTAATGATGAGACATCACTAGATCTAGTGATCAGACATTTGCTCACACATCTGTAATGATGAGACATCACTAGAACTAGTAATCAGACATTTGCTCCCACATCTGTAATGATGAGACATCACTAGATCTAGTAATCAGACATTGGCTCCAACATCTGTAATGATGAGACATCACTAGATCTAGTAATCAGACATTTGCTCATTTGCTCCCACATCTGTAATGATGAGACATCACTAGAACTAGTAATCAGACATTTGCTCCCACATCTGTAATGATGAGACATCACTAGAACTAGTAATCAGACATTTGCTCCCACATCTGTAATGATGAGACATCACTAGATCTAGTAATCAGACATTTGCTCCCACATAGATATTTGTAATGATGAGACATCACTAGATCTAGTAATCAGACATTTGCTCCCACATCTGTAATGATGAAACATCACTAGATCTAGTAATCAGACATTTGCTCCCACATCTGTAATGATGAGACATCACTAGATCTAGTAATAAGACATTTGCTCCCACATATATATTTGTAATGATGAGACATCACTAGATCTAGGAATCTGACATTTGCTCCCACATCTGTAATGATGGGACATCACTAGATCTAGTAATCAGACATTTGCTCCCACATCTGTAATGATGGGACATCACTAGATCTAGTAATCAGACATTTGCTCCCACATCTGTAATGATGAGACATCACTAGAACTAGTAATCAGACATTTGCTCCCACATATATATTTGTAATGATGAGACATCACTAGATCTAGTAATCAGACATTTGCTCCCACATCTGTAATGATGAGACATCACTAGATCTAGGAATCTGACATTGGCTCCCACATCTGTAATGATGAGACATCACTAGAACTAGTAATCAGACATTTGCTCCCACATCTGTAATGATGAGACATCACTAGATCTAGTGATCAGACATTTGCTCACACATCTGTAATGATGAGACATCACTAGAACTAGTAATCAGACATTTGCTCCCACATCTGTAATGATGAGACATCACTAGATCTAGTAATCAGACATTGGCTCCCACATCTGTAATGATGAGACATCACTAGATCTAGTAATCAGACATTTGCTCCCACATCTGTAATGATGAGACATCACTAGAACTAGTAATCAGACATTTGCTCCCACATCTGTAATGATGAGACATCACTAGATCTAGTAATCAGACATTTGCTCCCACATATATATTTGTAATGATGAGACATCACTAGATCTAGTAATCAGACATTTGCTCCCACATCTGTAATGATGAGACATCACTAGAACTAGTAATCAGACATTTGCTCCCACATCTGTAATGATGAGACATCACTAGATCTAGTAATCAGACATTTGCTCCCACATAGATATTTGTAATGATGAGACATCACTAGATCTAGTAATCAGACATTGGCTCCCACATCTGTAATGATGAGACATCACTAGAACTAGTAATCAGACATTTGCTCCCACATCTGTAATGATGAGACATCACTAGAACTAGTAATCAGACATTTGCTCCCACATCTGTAATGATGAGACATCACTAGATCTAGTAATCAGACATTTGCTCCCACATAGATATTTGTAATAATGATGAGACATCACTAGATCTAGTAATCAGACATTTGCTCCCACATCTGTAATGATGAAACATCACTAGATCTAGTAATCAGACATTTGCTCCCACATCTGTAATGATGAGACATCACTAGATCTAGTAATAAGACATTTGCTCCCACATATATATATTTGTAATGATGAGACATCACTAGATCTAGTAATCAGACATTTGCTCCCACATCTGTAATGATGAAACATCACTAGATCTAGTAATCAGACATTTGCTCCCACATCTGTAATGATGAGACATCACTAGATCTAGTAATAAGACATTTGCTCCCACATATATATTTGTATTGATGAGACATCACTAGATCTAGTAATCAGACATTTGCTCCCACATCTGTAATGATGAGACATCACTAGAACTAGTAATCAGACATTTGCTCCCACATCTGTAATGATGAGACATCACTAGAACTAGTAATCAGACATTTGCTCCCACATCTGTAATGATGAGACATCACTAGATCTAGTAATCAGACATTTGCTCCCACATATATATTTGTAATGATGAGACATCACTAGATCTAGTAATCAGACATTTGCTCCCACATCTGTAATGATGAAACATCACTAGATCTAGTAATCAGACATTTGCTCCCACATCTGTAATGATGAGACATCACTAGATCTAGTAATAAGACATTTGCTCCCACATATATATTTGTAATGATGAGACATCACTAGATCTAGTAATCAGACATTTGCTCCCACATCTGTAATGATGAGACATCACTAGAACTAGTAATCAGACATTTGCTCCCACATCTGTAATGATGAGACATCACTAGAACTAGTAATCAGACATTTGCTCCCACATCTGTAATGATGAGACATCACTAGATCTAGTAATCAGACATTTGCTCCCACATATATATTTGTAATGATGAGACATCACTAGATCTAGTAATCAGACATTTGCTCCCACATCTGTAATGATGAAACATCACTAGATCTAGTAATCAGACATTTGCTCCCACATCTGTAATGATGAGACATCACTAGATCTAGTAATAAGACATTTGCTCCCACATATATATTTGTAATGATGAGACATCACTAGATCTAGTAATCAGATATTTGCTCCCACATCTGTAATGATGAAA
The DNA here is from genome assembly GCF_041381155.1 of Argopecten irradians. Lineage (NCBI taxonomy): Eukaryota > Metazoa > Mollusca > Bivalvia > Pectinida > Pectinidae > Argopecten > Argopecten irradians. The sequence goes on along the minus strand of NC_091142.1, from coordinate 798,324 downwards.
CATCACTAGATCTAGTAATCAGACATTTGCTCCCACATATATATCTGTAATGATGAGACATCACTAGATCTAGTAATCAGACATTTGCTCCCACATCTGTAATGATGAGACATCACTAGATCTAGTAATCAGACATTGGCTCCCACATCTGTAATGATGAGACATCACTAGATCTAGTCATCAGACATTTTCCCCACATCTGTAATGATGAGACATCACTAGATCTAGTAATCAGACATTTGCTCCCACATCTGTAATGATGAGACATCACTAGAACTAGTAATCAGACATTTGCTCCCACATCTGTAATGATGAGACATCACTAGATCTAGTGATCAGACATTTGCTCCCACATCTGTAATGATGAGACATCACTAGATCTAGTAATAAGACATTTGCTCCCACATATATATTTGTAATGATGAGACATCACTAGATCTAGTAATCAGACATTTGCTCCCACATCTGTAATGATGAGACATCACTAGAACTAGTAATCAGACATTTGCTCCCACATCTGTAATGATGAGACATCACTAGAACTAGTAATCAGACATTTGCTCCCACATCTGTAATGATGAGACATCACTAGATCTAGTAATCAGACATTTGCTCCCACATATATATTTGTAATGATGAGACATCACTAGATCTAGTAATCAGACATTTGCTCCCACATCTGTAATGATGAAACATCACTAGATCTAGTAATCAGACATTTGCTCCCACATCTGTAATGATGAGACATCACTAGATCTAGTAATAAGACATTTGCTCCCACATATATATTTGTAATGATGAGACATCACTAGATCTAGTAATCAGATATTTGCTCCCACATCTGTAATGATGAAACATCACTAGATCTAGTAATCAGACATTTGCTCCCACATATATATCTGTAATGATGAGACATCACTAGATCTAGTAATCAGACATTTGCTCCCACATCTGTAATGATGAGACATCACTAGATCTAGTAATCAGACATTGGCTCCCACATCTGTAATGATGAGACATCACTAGATCTAGTCATCAGACATTTTCCCCACATCTGTAATGATGAGACATCACTAGATCTAGTAATCAGACATTTGCTCCCACATCTGTAATGATGAGACATCACTAGAACTAGTAATCAGACATTTGCTCCCACATCTGTAATGATGAGACATCACTAGAACTAGTAATCAGACATTTGCTCCCACATCTGTAATGATGAGACATCACTAGATCTAGTAATCAGACATTTGCTCCCACATATATGTTTGTAATGATGAGGGCATCAATAGATCTAGTAATCAGACATTTGCTCCCACATCTGTAATGATGAGACATCACTAGAACTAGTAATAGTATTTACAATAAATGACCAACTCTTTTTAGAAACACTAATGATGGAAATTCGGCGTAAAACTATATCCTACTCAAGTCATATAAAAAAAACATCTAATGAAAAGGAAAAAAATTTAATTAATGAAATTAAGGCATTAGAAAAAACAGGGCCAAATAATACATCAGTAAACAAGTTAGAAGATAAAAAGAAGGAATTAGAAGAAATAAGAAAACAAAAAATAAATGGTAGCATAATAAGATCTAGAGCAAAATGGGTAAGGGAAGGGGAAAAACCAACTAAATATTTCTGCAACTTAGAGTCTCGCAACTATACTAGTAAAATTATTCCTTACATAACTAAAGAAGATGGAACGGTTATCTCGGATCAAAAAAAAATTCTTTATGAATCTGAAAATTACTATAATAACTTATATAAAGAAAATATCACACTAAGTAATGTCAATCTTGAACAACTTCTAGAATCTTATACTGTTCCTAAATTATCAGAGCAAGATTCTTTAAATATTGAAGGACCCCTTACAATAAATGAATTAAACAACACACTGCTAAAAATGAAAAATGATAAAAGTCCTGGCTCTGATGGTTTTACAGTGGAATTTTTGAAAATATTTTGGAAGCAATTAGGGCCATTTCTAGTAATCAGACATTTTCTCCCACATATATATCTGTAATGATGAGGACATCACTAGATCTAGTAATCAGACATTTGCTCCCACATATATATTTGCAATGATGAGACATCACTAGATCTAGTAATCAGACATTTGCTCCCACATCTGTAATGATGAGACATCACTAGAACTAGTAATCAGACATTTGCTCCACATCTGTAATGATGAGACATCACTAGATCTAGGAATCTGACATTTGCTCCCACATCTGTAATGATGAGACATCACTAGAACTAGTAATTAGACATTTGCTCCCACATCTGTAATGATGAGACATCACTAGATCTAGTAATCAGACATTTGCTCCCACATCTGTAGTGATGAGACATCACTAGTTCTAGTTATCAGACATTTGCTCCCACATCTGTAATGATGAGACATCACTAGATCTAGTAATCAGACATTTTCTCCCACATCTGTAATGATGAGACATCACTAGAACTAGTAATCAGACATTTGCTCCACATCTGTAATGATGAGACATCACTAGATCTAGGAATCAGACATTGGCTCTCACATCTGTAATGATGAAACATCACTAGATCTAGTAATCAGACATTTGCTCCCACATCTGTAATGATGAGACATAACTAGATCTAGTAATCAGACATTTGCTCCCACATATATATTTGTAATGATGAGACATCACTAGATCTAGTAATCAGACATTTGCTCCCACATCTGTAATGATGAAACATCACTAGAACTAATAATCAGACATTTGCTCCCACATCTGTAATGATGAGACATCACTAGAACTAGTAATCAGACATTTGCTCCCACATCTGTAATGATGAGACATCACTAGATCTAGTAATCAGACATTTGCTCCCACATATATATTTGTAATGATGAGACATCACTAGATCTAGTAATCAGACATTTGCTCCCACATATATATTTGTAATGATGAGACATCACTAGAACTAGTAATCAGACATTTGCTCCCACATCTGTAATGATGGGACATCACTAGATCTAGTAATCAGACATTTGCTCCCACATCTGTAATGATGAGACATCACTAGATCTAGTAATCAGACATTTTCTCCCACATCTGTAATGATGAGACATCACTAGAACTAGTAATCAGACATTTGCTCCCACATATATATTTGTAATGATGAGACATCACTAGATCTAGTAATCAGACATTTGCTCCCACATCTGTAATGATGAGACATCACTAGATCTAGTAATCAGACATTTGCTCCCACATCTGTAATGATGAGACATCACTAGATCTAGTAATCAGACATTTGCTCCCATATCTGTAATGATGAGACATCACTAGATCTAGTAATCAGACATTGGCTCCCACATCTGTAATGATGAGACATCACTAGAACTAGTAATCAGACATTTGCTCCCACATCTGTAATGATGAGACATCACTAGATCTAGTAATCAGACATTTGCTCCCACATCTGTAATGATGAGACATCACTAGATCTAGTAATCAGACATTTGCTCCCACATCTGTAATGATGAGACATCACTAGATCTAGTAATCAGACATTTGCTCCCACATATATATTTGTAATGATGAGACATCACTAGATCTAGTAATCAGACATTTGCTCCCACATCTGTAATGATGAAACATCACTAGAACTAATAATCAGACATTTGCTCCCACATCTGTAATGATGAGACATCACTAGATCTAGTAATAAGACATTTGCTCCCACATCTGTAGTGATGAGACATCACTAGAACTAATAATCAGACATTTGCTCCCACATCTGTAATGATGAGACATCACTAGATCTAGTAATAAGACATTTGCTCCCACATCTGTAATGATGAGACATCACTAGATCTAGTAATCAGACATTTGCTCCCACATCTGTAATGATGAAACATCACTAGAACTAATAATCAGACATTTGCTCCCACATCTGTAATAATGAGACAACACTAGATCTAGTAATCAGACATTTGCTCCCACATCTGTAATGATGAGACATCACTAGATCTAGTAATCAGACATTTGCTCCCATATCTGTAATGATGAGACATCACTAGATCTAGTAATCAGACATTTGCTCCCACATCTGTAGTGATGAGACATAACTAGTTCTAGTTATCAGACATTTGCTTCCACATCTGTAATGATGAGACATCACTAGATCTAGTAATCAGACATTTGCTCCCACATCTGTAGTGATGAGATATCACTAGTTCTAGTAATTAGACATTTGTTGCCACATCTGTAATGATGAGACATCACTAGATCTAGTAATCAGACATTGGCTCCCACATCTGTAATGATGAGACATCACTAGATCTAGTAATCAGACATTTGCTCCCACATCTGCAATGATGAGACATCACTAGATCTAGTAATCAGACATTGGCTCCCACATCTGTAATGATGAAACATCACTAGATCTAGTAATCAGACATTTGCTCCTACATCTGTAATGATGAGACATCACTAGATATAGTAATCAGACATTTGCTCCCACATCTGTAATGATGGGACATCACTAGATCTAGTAATCAGACATTTGCTCCCACATCTGTAATGATAGGACATCACTAGAACTAGTAATCAGACATTTGCTCCCACATCTGTAATGATGAAACATCACTAGATCTAGTAATCAGACATTTGCTCCCACATCTTTAATGATGAGACATCACTAGATCTAGTAATAAGACATTTGCTCCCACAAATATATTTGTAATGATGAGACATCACTAGATCTAGTAATCAGACATTTGCTCCCACATATGTAATGATGAGACATCACTAGAACTAGTAATCAGACATTTACTCCCACATCTGTAATGATGAAACAACACTAGATCTAGTGATCAGACATTTGCTCCCACATCTGTAATGATGAGACATCACTAGAACTAGTAATCAGACATTTGCTCCCACATCTGTAATGATGAGACATCACTAGATCTAGTAATCAGACATTTGCTCCCACATCTGTAATGATGAGACATCACTAGAACTAGTAATCAGACATTTGCTCCCACATCTGTAATGATGAGACATCACTAGAACTAGTAATCAGACATTTGCTCCCACATCTGTAATGATGAGACATCACTAGATCTAGTAATCAGACATTTGCTCCCACATCTGTAATGATGAGACATCACTAGAACTAGTAATCAGACATTTGCTCCCACATCTGTAATGATGAGACATCACTAGATCTAGTAATAAGACATTTGCTCCCACATCTGTAATGATGAGACATCACTAGATCTAGAAATCAGACAATTTCTGGGCAGTTACTAACCTGTTGATAATGTGGGTAGTACCCTGGGGCGACGCTGAACCTGGGGTGGGATTGAGGATCTTGACCATAGGGGTATCCAGGACGCTGTACCTGTGGTGGACTGGGGGGACGCCCTCGTTTGTACGGAGAACTGACATCGTGCTGGCCACCAGGAGGCCCCCTGTGTCAATAAAAAACAAGGGTTGTAATTTTACATTGTCATAAATACTATTATGATTCTTATCTTTATAGCTTTCAGCAGATGTGGATTTACAAAATATCTCTAATCCTGCAATTTTGGTTACATTTTAATTATATAAGCTTGGCTTATCAAATGAACAACTAATGCTGGTTTCTCACCAATTAGCTATAGGCAACGATTTGGATTTCATAGGAGATTTTATGAAACGAGTCTAAGAATTTTTCTTTTTTTCACAAGCCTTGGCAAGCAAATATTAAAGTTTAGGACAAGTTTCATGAACCCTCATGCAATAAACACAAATTTAAGAGACCACATAACTAAAACAACCTACATTTCATGTGTTATACATGATGCTAGTTAAACTAGCTACCAATGGTTCATTATTAAAGGTGTTTCTTTATAGTAGAACATCACAGACAGGTATCTCTTATGATTTGGTTTATAAAAGGTTGGTAATGCTCAACCATCGAGATATCTAACGGACAAGAAACTGACTACTGGTGAATCAGTAATTGTCCCAAATAACAATATGCACAACTAGGGCCCTAGGGGAACCTACATATGAATTTTGAGACAGATCCCTTCAGTACTTTCTGAGAAATAGCGATAACAAACTTTGAATAACACAAGAGATCCCAGAGGGATCTTGGCGCCCACCTAAGAATGATCTTTGTCTGACAAGGGAAAGAGGGATCTTTTCTCTGCTTTTCAAGCTTTTACTACATATTACTACACATGCTTGACTACTTTCTGAGATATATGACAGTAACAAACTTAAATTATCAAAATCCAAGATGGCTACCTGTCGGCCATCTTGTTCACCAATCGGTCCTAAAATGCAATATGCACAACTAGGGCCCTAAGGGAACCTGTACATGAAATTTGAGAAGAATTCTTTTGGTACTTTTTGAGAAATAGCGGTAACAAACTTTAAACTATCAAAATCCAAGATGGCGGCCTGTCGGCCATCTTGTTAACCGATTGGTCCCAAAATGCAATATGGACAACTAGACCACTAGAAGAACCTGCACATACAATTTGAGACAGATCCTTTCAGTACATTCTTAGACATAGCGGAAAAAAACTTTGATTGTCAAAATCCAAGATGGCATCCTGTTGGCAATCTTGTTCACCGATCAGTACCAAAATGCAATTTACATAACCAGGGACCTAGGGGAACCTGCACATGCAATTTGAGACAGATCCCTTCAGTACTTTCCAAGAAATAGTGGCAACAAGCTTCAACTATTAAAATCCAAGATGGCATCCTGTCGGCCATCTTTTTCACCGATCTGTCCGAAAATGCAATATGCACAACTACGGACCATTCTGAGAAATAGCGGTAACAAACTTTAACTATCACAAGAGATCCCTCTGGGATCTCTGCGCCCACCAAAGAATGATCATGTCTGACAATGGAAAGAGGGATCTTTTCCCTGCTTTTCAAACTTTTTCAAACACACTACATTGTACATATAAAATTTGAGACAGATCGCTATAGTACTTTCTAAGAAATAGTGTTACAAACTTCAACAATGAAATTCAAGATGGCGGCTGTGCAGCCATCTTGTTGACCTATCAGTTACAAAATGCAATATGCACAACTAGGGCCCTAGGGGAACCTACATATGAAATTTGAGAGAGATCCGTTCAGTACTTTTTTAGAAATAGCAATAACAAACTTTTTTAACTATCAAAATCCAAGATGGTTGCCAGTCGGCCATCTTGTTGATTGATTGATCCCAAAATGCAATATGCACAACTAGGGTCCTAGGGAAACCTACCTATGAAATTTGAGGAAGATCCCTTCAGTACTTTCTGAGAAAAAGCGGTAACAAACTTTAACTATCACAAGAGATCCCAGAGGGATCTTGGCGCCCACCAAAGAATGATCTATATCTGACAACAGAAAAAGGGATCTTTTCCCTGCTTTTCAAACTTTTACTATATACTTTATATGAAACTTGAGAAAGATCCTTTCAAAGTAACAAACATCAATTATCAAAATCCAAGATGGCTACCTGTTGATCATCTTGCTGACCGATTGGTCCGAAAATGCACAACTAAACCCCTAGGGGAACCTGCACAACTTTCTGAGAAAAGGTGGAAAAAAATTTCAACTAGCAAATACAAGATGGTGGCCTTGTGGCCATCTTGTTCATCGATCGGTCCGAAAATGCAAAATGCACAACTAGGAACCTAGGGGAACCTACATATACATTTTGAGACAGATTGCTTCAGTCCTTTCTGTGAAATAGCAGTAACAAACTTCAACTATCAAAATCCAAGATGGCGGCCTGTCAGCCATCTTGATCACCGATCAGTTCGAAAATGCAATATGCACCACAAGAGCTCTAGGGGAACCTGCACATGAAATTTGAGACAGATCCCTTCAGTAATTTCTGAGAAATAGCGGTAACAAACATCAATTGTCAAAATCCAAGATGGCGTCCTGTCCGCCATCTTGTTCATCGATCGGTCAAAAAATGCAATTTGCACAACTAAGGCCCTAGGGGTACCTACATATACAATTTCAGACAGATTGGTTCAGAACTTTCTGAGAAATAACAATAACAAACTTCAACTATCAAAATCCAAGATGGCGGCCTGTCTGCCATCTTGTTCACCGATCTATTCGAAAATGCAACATGCACAACTACGGCCCTAGGGGAACCTGCACATGAAATTTGAGACAGATCCCTTCAGCACTTTCTGAGAAATAGCGGTAACAAATATCAATTGTCAAAATCCAAGATGGCGTCCTGTCGGCCATCTTGTTCACCGATCAGTTCGAAAATGCAATATGCACAACTAGGGCCCTAGGGGAACCTGCACATGAAATTTGAGACAGATCCCTTCAGCACTTTCTGAGAAATAGCGGTAACAAATATCAATTGTCAAAATCCAAGATGGCGTCCTGTCGGCCATCTTGTTCACCGATCAGTTCGAAAATGCAATATGCACAACTAGGGCCCTAGGGGAACCTGCACATGATATTTGAGACAAATCCCTTCAGTACTTTCTGAGAAATAGCGGTAACAAACTTCAACTATTAAAATCCAAGATGGCGGCCTGGCGGCCATCTTGTTCACTGATCAGTCCAAAAATGCAATATGTACAACTAGACCCCTAGGGGAACATGCACATGAAATTTGAGACAGATCCCTTCAATACTTTCTGAGAAATAGCGGTAACAAACTTCAACTATTAAAATCCAAGAAGGCGGCCTGGCGGCCATCTTATTCACCGATCTGTCCAAAAATGCAATATGCACAACTACGGACCTAGGGGAACCTGCTTGTGAAATTTGAGACAGATCCCTTCAGTGCTTTCTGAGAAATAGCGGTAACAAGAATTAGAAGGACGGAAGGACGGAGTGACGGAAGGACGGACGGACAGACAACGTACCACGGACGAAAGGCGATTTGAATAGCCCACCATCTGATGATGGTGGGCTAAAAAGACAGATATCCAGAAATCCTTTACATTCTTTTTTGCATTCTTGTATGTTAACCTCACAAATGCTAAATGTATTGTTATTTTTATGTTTCAAATAATGAACAAAAATTAAAACAGATAAAGCCATCAAATCACAGAATTTCAAAACAGCACAAACAAAACAACAGCCATGGGCATTGTTAATAAACAACACCTAATCTCATATCAAGGCCAATACCTGAACCTCCTCCAAAAATGGCAGTAACTTTGAGAGTCCCAATATCTAGACATGTGTTGTTGGGGACGGTTAGCTGACCCTTGACCTTGACCTGTGATATCAATGACCCCTGTCGTGGAGCAACGAGCACCAACACTGGATGTAGGAAACATGGACGGACTACAAGAATTTGAAGATGAAGGCACAAAAACATTGGGAGGAGTCTTTGCATTTGCAACAGGCTTGTGAACATCTAGTCGCGTTCCAACAACTACAACTTCGTTTCCAGGGTTGACTAAACCTTGGTTACTGTTGCTAGGGGTTGGATACATGCCCATGACCACCTGGGGTGGTCCATGGGGTGTAGGGCAATAAGTCTGACTGTTCGTACTCATTGGTGCACTTGACGATGAAATCACTGGTGTGTGACTGACATTTGAACCAGTAACAGTTCCTTGATTGCCAAATGGGTGAAACATTATCACTCCTATCTGATCCTTCCCGATATTTCAAGACACGAACAACGGTGACTCCCGATAATTAAAGACACTTGAATACGAACAACAGTGACTTCGGATAATTAAAGACACTTAAACATGAACAACGGTGACTCCCGATAATTAAAGACACTTGAACACGAACGGTGACTTCCGATAATAAAAAACACTTGAATACGAACAACAGTGACTTCGGATAATTAAAGACACTTGAACACGAACAACGGTGACTCCCGATAATAAAAGACACTTGAACACGAACAACGGTGACTCCCGATAATTAAAGACACTTAAACATGAACAACGGTGACTCCCGATAATTAAAGACACTTGAACACGAACGGTGACTTCCGATAATAAAAGACACTTGAACACGAACAACAGTGACTTCGGATAATTAAAGACACTTAAACATGAACAACGGTGACTCCCAATAATTAAAGACACTTGAACACGTTCAACGGGCAACTCAATATTTCAAGACACTTTTACATGTACAAGGGCGACTTTATATATCAATACACTTTTACATGTACAAAGGAAAGTTCTGACACTTAAAAGTCACTTTACATGATGTATAAGAGCAACTATTGACATGAAATCTTTTCGTTGTATAATAAAATTTGTTAAGGAGAATATATAGCTATGATCTGTTTACCAGTTTTTCCTGATAATATAGAGAAATGTATTTGCAGAAAACAAAAATATAAAACAAAACAAAATACAAAAAATCCAGTGTCTTCAAAAATATTTTGAATATCATTGATATTTGTTAACCTTATTTATCAATGGAATATAATAAAGTTTAAAAAAATAATTCTGAAAAATTCAGATTTTGTATTTTAGACAACTATATATTTAAATTTTCAAAAAAAAACGTTTTCTAGTATATAACAATATAATGTAATGTTTAAAATTTTATTTAAAAAATAAATTTCTCTCTGAAAACTATATTTTCACTTAAAATATAAATGCATAGCACCATCTTAGATTTTATCAAAACTACAATTTTTTATGACTACATGTAAGATCCAGTATACAGCGTCTGATAAAATGTATTTTACACAAATACGATTGAAAAGGAACCTGAATTACAATTGTCTTGCCTTCCAGCTGACGTACACATATTCCCTATTGATTTCCTGGCTCTACTTTCATGGTAATCCAATTCCCCTAACACAGCACCTGGCCAGCTCATATACAATGACAAAATAAAATCTATTTTTAAATATAACTAGTTTCTATATCCAACATGACCCAATATCCATGGCAACAGATATACAGTACTGCTAATCTAAACCATACAGGATTTAGGACAGATTTAGTGGTCATATATGCACAATTCCAATGCAATTTTAAGATAAGATTTTAGATCAAAATGAATTTATAATTAAATCTTATTTAGAAAGTCTTAATAAAGAAAAAAAATATACCAGTAATTCCTTATTATAAATAATATTACATTTCATTCAAGCTTGACAATAATATGCAAGAGAGTAATATTTTTATTTTAAATCATTCAAAATTACGTGTACATTAATTTCTATTTGCCAAATTAACTGCATGAAAATTACATTTGCGTATTTGTTTTAAAAAACTGTACCCCATTCTCAGAGAAAACACTAAACATATATATGATAAGTCTGATATTCATTATTAATCAAAATTGAAATGCCCCTATGTATATCACATATCCAGAGTTCCCAAAACACATATGTATTACACACATCCAGAGTTCGTAAGACACATATGTATTACACAAATTCAGAGTTCCTAAGACACATATGTATTACACATATTCAGAGTTCCTAAGACACATATGTATTACACATATCCAGAGTTCCTAAGACACATATGTATTACACATATCCAGAGTTCCTAAGACACATATGTATTACACATATCCAGAGTTCCTAAGACACATATGTATTACACAAATCCAGAGTTCCTATGACACATATGTATTACACATATCCAAAGTTCCTAAGACACATACATATTACACATATCCAGAATTCCTAAGACACATACATATTGCACATATCCAGAGTTCCTAAGACACTTATGTATTACACATATCCAGAGTTCCTAAGACACATATGTATTACACATATCCAGAGTTCCTAAGACACATATGTATTACACAAATCCAGAGTTCCTATGAGACATATGTATTACACATATCCAAAATTCCTAAGACACATACATATTACACATATCCGGAGTTTCTAAGACACATATGTATTACACATATCTGGAGCTCCTAAGACACATATGTATTACACATATCCAGAGTTCATAAGACATTTCTGTACTACATATATTCAAAGTTCCTAAGACACATATGTATTACACGTATCCAGAGTTCATACGACATTTCTGTATTACACATATTCAATGTTCCAAAGACACTTATGTATTACACGTATCCAGAGTTCTTACGACATTTCTGTATTACACATGTTCAAAGTTCGTTACACATATCAAGAGTTCATACTACATAACTGTATTACACATATTAAAAATTCCTAAGACACTTATGTATTACACATATCCAGAGTTCATATGACATTTCTATATTACACATATTAAAAGTTCCTAAGACACTTATGTATTACACATATCCAGTGTTCATCTGACGTTTCTGTATTACACATTTCCAGAAATCCTAAGACACATCTCAAATGTAAATGCCATAGTTCTGCATTCTAAATGTCAACTTCCTTCCACTGCACACAGTGCAGGCATCTTTTATAGAAACCTACAGATGTCTTTATGTCATATATAATTGTCTATTTCTCCTAACTGCTATATTCCAATGCAGTTTTCATAATCACGTTAATCCGCGGCTCTAACAACAGGGAATCCTTCAGTCCAGGTTATACATAGCCAGCAACATTTCACTTATTCCACACAAGGTTTGAACATCTTTTTGTCAATAATCAGCCGAGATGATCACTGAAGAGTCGCTGACAATACCTGCTGTCAACAACACACAGTCACAATATTCCATATCTGTATGCATGATACAACACAAGACCAGCTTGTGTGGCTCTCTGCGCCATGTGACAATACCAGCCTCTCTGTGACGCTAACCACTAATCATCGATGTCCAATTAGCACCCTGTTAGCAGACTTGTGTCTGTCACACCAACAGCTCATCTCCATCATATATATAGATATAGACCGCTAATCTGTCAAATCCACCAGAAACAAGAGGTCCAATGGGCCTTTACCATTGAATATGTACAAATATCTGTGCTAACACACGTCTTTAGAGTGATTTTAACTGCATGATATGGTGTATCATTTTTTTCATTTGAATTTTTAGAGAAAATTAAATCCATGATAACAGAGTCAATAAGTGGATATGTACTGAAGTTATCTTGTTCACAAGGTCCAATAATTGTTATAATGATTTTCTTACTAGGGGCAATAACTCTGTATATGTAAGGTACTGTTGACGAACCCTTCATTTCAAACTTGCTCACAATATAATATGAATTCAAAAGGGTATGTTGCTGTCCAATATGTAATGTTTCATTACAATCAGTTTCCACAGCATTTGATAATACATTTGATCAGTAAACATCCTGTTTATAACATCTCACTGGAATGGACCCAGTAATATAGGCCATTAACACTGAAATGCTACAAGGTAGAAATGTTCAGTTTTATTTGTGATCTCACATACCCATTCCCTTCAAAATGGAATCAATGTTTTTTTATGGTTGAAAATTTTCCCTTTATTCTGTGTTTTATCAATCTCATGTTCATAACGTAACTTACAGTACAAACAGATGTCACTTTTGCTAACTTGTTAATGCATGCTAATTTTCTTAGCCTAAACTGTGATTCACAGGTAAGGGCAGCACTGGTGGGATTTGTAGGTCAAGAAAGGTTGACATACCATATTCAATGCAATAAGCGCCTATGTCCCTATAATCATCCTTCCCCTTTTTGAGGCATAATTTCAATTGCCTTAGGCATCAGGCCATAACTATCAAAACTATATATAGGCTTGCATTCACCTAATCTTATTAAGCAACTTTTCATTTTTCACCATGCTCTGTACACCACCAAACTCTTTACACCACAAGACTCTCTGTACACTACAAACTCTGTACACCACCAAGCTCTGTACACCAGACTCTGTACACCAGGCTCTGTACACACCAGACTCTGTACACCACCAGCTCTGTACATCCACCAGACTCTGTACACCACCAACTCTGTACACCACCAGACTCTGTACACCACCAGACTCTGTACACACCAGACTCGTACACACTCACACCACCAGACTCTGTACACCACCAGACCACCAGCTCTGTACACCACCAGACTCTCTGTACACCACAAGGCTCTGTACACCACCAGACTCTGTACACCACCAGACTCTGTACACCACCAGGCTCTGTACACCACCAGACTCTGTACACCACCAGACTCTGTACACCACCAGGCTCTGTACACCACCAGACTCTGTACACCACCAGACTCTGTACACCACCAGACTCTGTACACCACCAGACTCTGTACACCACCAGACTCTGTACACCACCAGACTCTGTACACCACCAGACTCTGTACACCACCAGACTCTGTACACCACCAGACTCTGTACACCACCAGACTCTGTACACCACCAGACTCTGTACACCACCAGACTCTGTACACCACCAGACTCTGTACACCACCAGACTCTGTACACCACCAGGCTCTGTACACCACCAGACTCTGTACACCACCAGACTCTGTACACCACCAGACTCTGTACACCACCAGACTCTGTACACCACCAGACTCTGTACACCACCAGACTCTGTACACCACCAGACTCTGTACACCACCAGGCTCTGTACACCACCAGACTCTGTACACCACCAGACTCTGTACACCACCAGACTCTGTACACCACCAGGCTCTGTACACCACCAGACTCTGTACACCACCAGACTCTGTACACCACCAGACTCTGTACACCACCAGGCTCTGTACACCACCAGACTCTGTACACCACCAGGCTCTGTACACCACCAGACTCTGTACACCACCAGACTCTGTACACCACCAGACTCTGTACACCACCAGGCTCTGTACACCACCAGACTCTGTACACCACCAGGCTCTGTACACCACCAGACTCTGTACACCACCAGACTCTGTACACACCGACTCTGTACACCACAGTACACCACCAGACTCTGTACACCACCAGGCTCTGTACACCACCAGACTCTGTACACCACCAGACTCTGTACAACCACTCTGTACACCACCAGACTCTGTACACCACCAGGCTCTGTACACCACCAGACTCTGTACACCACCAGACTCTGTACACCACCAGCCTGTACACCACCAGACTCTGTACACCACCAGACTCTGTACACCACCAGACTCTGTACACCACAAGGCTCTCTGTACACCACCAGACTCTGTACACCACCAGACTCTGTACACCACCACCAAGACTCTGTACACCACCAGACTCTGTACACCACCAGACTCTGTACACCACCAGACTCTGTACCACAGACTCTGTACACCACCAGACTCTGTACACCACCACCAGTACACGACTCTGTACACCACCAGACTCTGTACACCACCAGACTCTGTACACCACCAGACTCTGTACACCACCAGACTCTGTACACCACCAGACTCTGTACACCACCAGCTCTGTACACCACAGGCTCTGTACACCACCAGACTCTGTACACCACCAGACTCTGTACACCACCAGACTCTGTACACCACAGCTCTGTACACCACCAGACTCTGTACACAGTACACCACCAGACTCTGTACACCACCAGACTCTGTACACCACCAGACTCTGTACACCACCAGACTCTGTACACCACCAGACTCTGTACACCACCAGACTCTGTACACCACCAGACTCTGTACACCACCAGGCTCTGTACACCACCAGACTCTGTACACCACCAGACTCTGTACACCACCAGACTCTGTACACCACCAGACTCTGTACACCACCAGACTCTGTACACCACCAGGCTCTGTACACCACCAGACTCTGTACACCACCAGACTCTGTACACCACCAGGCTCTGTACACCACCAGACTCTGTACACCACCAGGCTCTGTACACCACCAGAGCTCTGTACACCACCAGACTCTGTACACCACCAGGCTCTGTACACCACCAGACTCTGTACACCACCATGTAGACTCTGTACACCACCAGACTCTGTACACCACCAGACTCTGTACACCACCAGACTCTGTACACCACCAGGCTCTGTACACCACCAGACTCTGTACACCACCAGACTCTGTACACCACCAGACTCTGTACACCACCAGGCTCTGTACACCACCAGACTCTGTACACCACCAAACTCTGTACACCACGCACACAGACTCTGTACACCACCAGACTCTGTACACCACCAGACTCTGTACACACCACCACAGCTCTGTACACCACCAGACTCTGTACACCACCAGACTCTGTACACCACCAGACTCTGTACACCACCAGACTCTGTACACCACCAGACTCTGTACACCACCAGACTCTGTACACCACCAGGCTCTGTACACCACCAGACTCTGTACACCACCAGACTCTGTACACCACCAGACTCTGTACACCACCAGACTCTGTACACCACCAGACTCTGTACACCACCAGACTCTGTACACCACCAGGCTCTGTACACCACCAGACTCTGTACACCACCAGACTCTGTACACCACCAGGCTCTGTACACCACCAGACTCTGTACACCACCAGGCTCTGTACACCACCAGGCTCTGTACACCACCAACTCTGTACACACCAGACTCTGCACCGTACACCACCAGACTCTGTACACCACAAGGCTCTGTACACCACCAGGCTCTGTACACCACCATGCTCTGTACACCACCAGACTCTGTACACCACCAGGCTCTGTACACCACCAGACTCTGTACACCACCAGACTCTGTACACCACCAGACTCTGTACACCACCAGACTCTGTACACCACCAGACTCTGTACACCACCAGACTCTGTACACCACCAGACTCTGTACACCACCAGACTCTGTACACCACCAGACTCTGTACACCACCAGGCTCTGTACACCACCAGACTCTGTACACCACCAGACTCTGTACACCACCAGACTCTGTACACCACCAGACTCTGTACACCACAGCTCTGTACACCACCAGACTCTGTACAACCAGACTCTGTACACCACCAGACTCTGTACACCACCAGACTCTGTACACCACCAGACTCTGTACACTACCAGACTCTGTACACCACCAGACTCTGTACACCACCAGGCTCTGTACACCACCAGACTCTGTACACCACCAGGCTCTGTACACCACCAGACTCTGTACACACACCACCAGACTCTGTACACAACTCTGTACACACAGACTCTGTACACCACCAGACTCTGTACACCACCAGACTCTGTACACCACCAGACTCTGTACACCACCAGACTCTGTACACCACACCAGACTCTGTACACCACTCACACCACAGACTCTGTACACCACCAGACTCTGTACACCACCAGACTCTGTACACCACCAGACTCTGTACACCACCAGCTCTGTACACCACCAGACTCTGTACACCACCAGGCTCTGTACACCACCAACTCTGTACACCACCAGACTCTGTACACCACCAGGCTCTGTACACCACCAGACTCTGTACACCACCAGGCTCTGTACACCACCAGACTCTGTACACCACCAGACTCTGTACACCACCAGACTCTGTACACCACCAGACTCTGTAACACAGCTCCCACCAGTCTGTACACACCAGCCTGTACACACAGACTCTGTACACCACCAGACTCTGTACACACCAGCTCTGTACACCACCAGACTCTGTACACCACCAGACTCTGTACACCACCAGACTCTGTACACCACCAGACTCTGTACACCACCAGACTCTGTACACCACCAGGCTCTGTACACCACCAGACTCTGTACACCACCAGACTCTGTACACCACCAGACTCTGTACACCACCAGACTCTGTACACCACCAGACTCTGTACACACACCAGACTCTGTACACCACCAGACTCTGTACACCACCAGACTCTGTACACACCAGACTCTGTACACCACCAGACTCTGTACACCACCAGACTCTGTACACCACCAGGCTCTGTACACCACCAGAGGCTCTGTACACCACCAGACTCTGTACACTCTGTACACCACCAGACTCTGTACACCACCAGACTCTGTACACCACCAGACTCTGTACACCACCAGAGCTCTGTACACCACCAGACTCTGTACACCACCAACTCTGTACACCACCAGACTCTGTACACCACCAGACTCTGTACACCACCAGACTCTGTACACCATCTGTACACAAGGCTCTGTACACCACCAGACTCTGTACACCACCAGACTCTGTACACACCAGACTCTGTACACCACCAGACTCTGTACACCACCAGGCTCTGTACACCACCAGGCTCTGTACACCACAAGACTCTGTACACCACCAGGCTCTGTACACCACAGACTCTGTACACCACCAGGCTCTGTACACCACCAGGCTCTGTACACCACAAGGCTCTGTACACCACCAGACTCTGTACACCACGAAGCTCTGTACACACCAGACTCTGTACACCACGAGGCTCTTAATACCAGACTCTGTACACACCAACTCTGTACACCACAGGCTCTGTACACCACAGCTCTGTACACACAGGCTCTGTACACCACCAGACTCTGTACACCACCAGACTCTGTACACCAGAAGCCTGTACTCGTACACCACAGAACAAGCCGTACACCACCAGACTCTGTACACCACCAGACTTGTACACTACGAAGCTCCCGTAGTACCCACCCCTTCCTACCTGTACGAGCTACAACTAATTACCTTGGTTTGTACACCATGAGGCTATGCACACCACCAGACTCTGTACACTACGAAGCTCCCGTAGTATACCTCCCCTTCCTACCTGTACATCCTACAACTAATTACCTCCCCTTCCTACCTGTACGAGCTACAACTAATTACCTTGGTTTCATTTAACAAAGCCAATCATAGTGCTATTAAAATCCCTATCTATGCTATATACAGCTATATATACACATCAACACAATGGATCCTAATACATCAGACAAAAACCTCAAATATCACCAAGGATCCTATGATCTGTTACCATGGTAATGATGACAATTATTTCAAACATTTCCTAACAGAAACCATAACACAAGTTTACCGTATATGTCCAAATACAACTGCTTCTAAATTCTGGGAGATGTATCTTTAACTCAAGCATTTTTTGTAGTTTACAAAATTGGTATTCTATTAGTTTCCAAAGAACTAATGTTCATGCAAAACAGAAATGAAAAAATTCGGCCAGCAGATATCTGTTTCATCATATTATGATATATATAGGGGCCAGTTGCCTTCTATAGTCACCTTTATATAAGTTTGTTCTAAAGACCATGAAAAACAAAGTCCAGAAGTGTAAATCAATGGCTTTCTAATTTATAATTAGATCATCCTCTGTTGCTCCTTACAGTGGCGTAGCTACCATTGACGCAAAAACACAACTGCTTGCACATCAATCAATTTTCAAAAACAAAACAAAAAATCATAGTCATAACTACACATAACCGAGAATTACATTATATATTTTAATTTGTTATCCGAATCGCCTACTTTTTAGGTTTACTTTTTCCGGAAAATTGTATTTCCGTTTCGTTTCCAGGGTTTACAATTATACTAACTAAAAGTTGGTGCGAGGTCGTGTCAGAAAATTGACGTTTTTAAGCCGAAAACCCGACATGAACAAGACACTAACAAGAAGTTATATCCCAATATACACAAGATCAAACAACGGCAACAGCAAAAAGAAGCATACTAGAGTGTTATGAAACGCCTTAGGGCCCTAAAACCTGCGAGCATGGGTTCTGGCTATGTAACATGTGCACCACGACATACGTATAGACGTGGATACCGTTAAATTGACATTCGATGGGCAAAAAAAACGGAGGATGTTATTACAATGAAATTTGATATGTGACTAGTCTTCATCGCTATCACAATAAAATAAGGGCACAAATAAAGAGTACATTTGTATTCAATTTTCATTTCGTCCCCTTTATGCATTCAATTGAACTTTTAACTTTGCGTTTTCATGTGTAGAAATGATCCAATGAGAGTATCAGGACCTACATGCATAAAGAAATTGACTGCCTATTAAAACTGTTTTCTTACAAAATTATCAAAATTGCTCTATGCCTAACATTTAAAGATGCTCCACCGCTGACAAATGGTATTTTTTCACTATCAAAAACAGGATCAGACGATTTAGTATTTTCCTTCACTTACAAAAGTTACTTACTTTACACCCTTACCACCATTGAAAAGTTTCAGCTTCTACCGTAAAAACTTGTGAAATTTGCGCACTTTTTCTGTGCAAAAATAAAATTTGAAGTTGGGGGTGCGCAAATTATATTGATAGAGGAGATTTAAAAATTTTACGGGGAAAAAATCTGTCCATTCTGAGGGGCTGACGATCTATGAATGTTGAGGTACCGCTCTGTGTATGGTAGCCATTTTATATGATACAAGGTATTAAAGATTGTAAAAACAATGCCTCACCTATCAAAGTGGATTATCTAAGGCTAATTAAAGTGTTAACTGCATGTATCACTAGAGCAACAAACAAATGAAACTGCGGACTCATTATGGAACAAATTCAAATCTACACTACACAATTCAGTGGAAAAGAACATACCCCAAAAACATTTGACATACAAACATAAACTTCCATGGATAACAAACTCTCTACGTAGACTCATCAACAAATCTAAACGACTTCACTCCTGAGTCGACTGGTGTTAAAAGAACTACAATAGCACTATATGCTATCTCAGTCTGTCGGTGCTATGTGTTTACCTACGATATATATTATGATATTATCGAAGTCATAGTGGTAAATATGGTAACCTCAAACACTGAATTACTCATGCAAATAACGAACTAAACAAAACTGAAAACCCGAGTAAACAATCATCAGAATCCCATTATTACGGTCATGGTTATCGACTTATATCTGCAAGTCAAAGCGCTCAAACAGAGCCATTCGCATCCGGACATGTTGATAAAACAAATTAATAGAACATGCACATGAAATTAAATGTATATAGATGCTACGAACCTATCATTCGGCGGTCGCCCTGACATGGCTTTCTCCTCAAAATATCATTCCGCCATATTTTGATATGACGTCACAGGAAGTGTCGATGGAATGAAAAGGTAGAAGCCGGATCCGTTATAAGAAATCCGGCATATGTTCAATTTGAAAAAAAAAAAACAAACAAACAAACAAACAAACATATGAAGCGTCATACTGGATCTGACAGGCAAACAGACAGACAGATGTTCTTTGTTTCCTTTTAAAAAAAATTATGTCACATATTTATAAATTAATCGAAAAGGTCAGTTCCTGCATCATACTATTCTCATGGACATAAAGCGAAGTTGCATTTGATGTAGAGTGCATGGGTTTTCGCACCCATACTGTAAGCTTATACTAAGAAAGGTGATTTTTCGCACATATACTTAAGGATGGTGATTTTTTTTCGCACATATACTAAAGGATGGTGATTTTTCGCACATATACAGTATACATATATATTAAAGGATTTGTGCAGCCAAAAAAATTTTTTGATAATACGTCAGGATATTGCTTTGGATGAATGAAAAATTAAGTCCCACCCAACGAATCGCCTAGCTTTTAGCGCTAGTATCGGTTGGTTTTGGTCGTGATTTACGGGTAGTGTCGACTACGATTCAAAGATAATGAGCTAGGTGGTCACGTGGTCTTGTGATGTCAGAGTAGTCCGCAGCTACACAAGGTAAGCCTATAGTACTATACGTGTGTCACCAATGGTTTGCTGGGGTTTTGGGTATTTTCCCCAATTCTGTGATTCGGAGGTCCATCAGGATGTGGCTATTTAGTTTGGGGAATTAGCATGGTATCGCATAAGCCACACCCTTCTGAAACCTCCCTTTTGGTCTACGCACTTGGTGAACTGTTCATTTGATTTGTTGATGATTAACAAAACACAGTTGATTTCCTTTTCAGTATTTATTTTCCATTCTTGTCATTCTAATACACATTACATATTGGGATGCTGGCCTGAACTATAAATTTGGTCTAAAATGTCCATTGGTCCTGTGCACAGGCCAGCACACCACTTGCTCTCGGGTCCACACTCTTTTTCTAACTAACTAACTAACACACTCCATATCATTATCCCCTATGTTACAATTAATTACTAAAGATAGAAAGTTAGACTTTGATTGGCTATACAATTAATTGGTGGGCGGAGTTACCCTAAAAATCTTACATTACAGTGATATTCTAATATGCCCTTACAGTAAATGTCTATGGTCAACATTGTACAATAGAACCCAAATTAAATGGACATGTTTATTTTACTAATTACAATTAGACTGGCTGAGCCAGCTTAGGGGCTGGTCACCTGTCGACTCCCTTAACATGCCAAGACTGGTCACTGGTCAACTCGAACTAATGAACACTATTCAAATCCAATTATGTAGTCTTAGCTCCAAAATCCTTAATACAAACCAACTATAATAATCTCCTATATTTTTGAAATACAATTTATACTGAAATATCTGAACAAATGTTTGAAATATAAAAATTACTATTTTTGTACCGTGACACATTCCTCCCTTCCCAATAAGTTTGCTCTCCGCAAACTTTAAAAGCTTTTAATAACAAAAATGCTTAATTTATAATAACACTTTTTTTTTTGACAAATTTAAGCAATACTTTTACAGAATACAATTATATATACATAAGAAAAAAAAATAATTAACCTACAGAACTTGTTTTTAAACAAATAAAATGCATTAACTATATGAAATAATGCTAGTCTGCATGATTGATCAAGTCATAACAGACTAACAAAAACAACGCTCATGAATATAGGTGATCAGGCTATAGACACGATTGTCGTATTATAGGAGGAAAAAAAAATCTTGACTTAGTAATTTAAAGAAAGAAACAAATAATAATAAGTTATATCAAAAAAAAACTGTTACTCCCATAAAAACATTAATTTTTAGTCTATTATTACATAATAATGTAATGTAAGCAAAACTGATGTCTATTACAATGTAATATTGTAAGTAAAAGTACCTACATATTATACTCAAAATAATAAAACACTAATCTATAAGATGACTCTCACACATTCACATAACATGTTACATGAAAATACATATAAAACTGTCATGAAAAAGAAATAACATATTAACTTATGTACATACTGCAGTATTGATTAACTTGATTCACATACAAAGTTATCATAATGCTGTCTTTTGAAAACAAGGAGCTATAAACAAAACACATTATGACTATATTTCATCTTTGACTGTCTCCATTAAATTCTCAATATACAAATTATTTTCACTAAATTCATCAACATATATGTTCATTATTATAGTCACTCCATTTATCACTTGATATGTACGTTACATTATATGAATGTCCATTACTGGAAATGTTTATTGTGTTTCCCTCACTGGAATCTTCATTAGCATGTCTATACACAGACTTTTCATCATTAGATATGTTGATCACATGACTGGTTCATTCATTAAATATTTTCATTACTTCACTGGGTTCATGCAACATTAGGTAAATTCATCACTGGGTTCCTTCATCATTAGGTAAATTCATCACTGGCTACTTCATAGGTAAATTCATTACTGTATATTTCATAGGTAACTCATCACTGTCTATTTCATAGGTAAATTCATCACTGTCTACTTCATAGGTAAACTCATCACTGTCTACTTCATAGGTAAACTCATCACTGTCTATTTCATAGGTAAATTCATCACTGTCTACTTCATAGGTAAATTCATCACTGTCTACTTCATAGGTAAACTCATCACTGTCTACTTCATAGGTAAACTCATCACTGTCTACTTCATAGGTAAACTCATCACTGTCTACTTCATAGGTAAACTCATCACTGTCTACTTCATATGTAAACTCATCACTGTCTACTTCACAGGTAAACTCATCACTGTCTACTTCATAGGTAAACTCATCACTGTCTACTTCATAGGTAAACTCATCACTGTCTACTTCATATGTAAACTCATCACTGTCTACTTCATAGGTAAACTCATCACTGTCTACTTCATATGTAAACTCATCACTGTCTACTTCATAGGTAAACTCATCACTGTCTACTTCATAGGTAAACTCATCACTGTCTACTTCATAGGTAAACTCATCACTGTCTATACTTCATATGTAAACTCATCACTGTCTACTTCATAGGTAAACTCATCACTGTGTACTTCATATGTAAACTCATCACTGTCTATTTCATATGTAAACTCATCACTGTCTACTTCATATGTAAACTCATCACTGTCTACTTCATAGGTAAACTCATCACTGTCTACTTCATATGTAAACTCATCACTGTCTACTTCATAGGTAAACTCATCACTGTCTATTTCATAGGTAAATTCATCACTGTCTACTTCATATGTAAACTCATCACTGTCTACTTCATAGGTAAACTCATCACTGTCTACTTCATAGGTAAACTCATCACTGTCTACTTCATAGGTAAACTCATCACTGTCTACTTCATATGTAAACTCATCACTGTCTACTTCATAGGTAAACTCATCACTGTCTACTTCATATGTAAACTCATCACTGTCTACTTCATAGGTAAACTCATCACTATCTACTTCATATGTAAACTCATCACTGTCTACTTCATAGGTAAACTCATCACTGTCTACTTCATATGTAAACTCATCACTGTCTACTTCATAGGTAAACTCATCACTGTCTACTTCATATGTAAACTCATCACTGTCTACTTCATATGTAAACTCATCACTGTCTACTTCATAGGTAAACTCATCACTGTCTACTTCATAGGTAAACTCATCACTGTCTACTTCATAGGTAAACTCATCACTGTCTACTTCATATGTAAACTCATCACTGTCTACTTCATATGTAAACTCATCACTGTCTACTTCATATGTAAACTCATCACTGTCTACTTCATATGTAAACTCATCACTGTCTACTTCATATGTAAACTCATCACTGTCTACTTCATAGGTAAACTCATCACTGTCTACTTCATATGTAAACTCATCACTGTCTATACTTCATAGGTAAACTCATCACTGTCTATACTTCATATGTAAATTCATCACTGTCTACTTCATAGGTAAACTCATCACTGTCTACTTCATATTAAACTCATCACTGTCTATACTTCATAGTAAACTCATCACTGTCTACTTCATAGGTAAACTCATCACTACTCTTCATAGGTAAACTCATCACTGTCTACTTCATAGGTAAACTCATCACTGTCTACTTCATAGGTAAACTCATCACTGTCTACTTCATAGGTAAACTCATCACTGTCTACTTCATATGTAAACTCATCACTGTCTACTTCATATGTAAACTCATCACTGTCTACTTCATATGTAAACTCATCACTGTCTACTTCATATGTAAACTCATCACTGTCTACTTCATATGTAAACTCATCACTGTCTACTTCATATGTAAATCATCACTGTCTACTTCATATGTAAATCATCACTGTCTATACTCATATGTAAACTCATCACTGTCTACTTCATAGGTAAATTCATCACTGTCTACTTCATAGGTAAACTCATCACTGTCTACTTCATAGGTAAATTCATCACTGTCTATACTTCATATGTAAACTCATCACTGTCTACTTCATAGGTAAACTCATCACTGTCTACTTCATATGTAAACTCATCACTGTCTACTTCATATGTAAATCATCACTGTCTACTTCATATGTAAATCATCACTGTCTACTTCATAGTAAACTCACTGTCTACTTCATAGGTAAACTCATCACTGTCTACTTCATAGGTAAACTCATCACTGTCTACTTCATATGTAAACTCATCACTGTCTACTTCATATGTAAACTCATCACTGTCTACTTCATATGTAAATCATCACTGTCTACTTCATATGTAAATCATCACTGTCTACTTCATAGGTAAACTCATCACTGTCTACTTCATATGTAAACTCATCACTGTCTACTTCATATGTAAACTCATCACTGTCTACTTCATAGGTAAACTCATCACTGTCTACTTCATATGTAAACTCATCACTGTCTACTTCATATGTAAACTCATCACTGTCTACTTCATATGTAAACTCATCACTGTCTACTTCATATGTAAACTCATCACTGTCTACTTCATAGGTAAACTCATCACTGTCTACTTCATAATGTAAACTCATCACTGTCTACTTCATAGGTAAACTCATCACTGTCTACTTCATATGTAAACTCATCACTGTCTACTTCATAGGTAAACTCATCACTGTCTACTTCATATGGAAACTCATCACTGTCTACTTCATATGTAAACTCATCACTGTCTACTTCATAGGTAAACTCATCACTGTCTACTTCATATGTAAACTCATCACTGTCTACTTCATAGGTAAACTCATCACTGTCTACTTCATATGTAAACTCATCACTGTCTACTTCATATGTAAACTCATCACTGTCTACTTCATATGTAAACTCATCACTGTCTACTTCATATGTAAACTCATCACTGTCTACTTCATATGTAAACTCATCACTGTCTACTTCATAGGTAAACTCATCACTGTCTACTTCATATGTAAACTCATCACTGTCTATACTTCATAGGTAAACTCATCACTGTCTATACTTCATATGTAAATTCATCACTGTCTACTTCATAGGTAAACTCATCACTGTCTACTTCATATGTAAACTCATCACTGTCTATACTTCATAGGTAAACTCATCACTGTCTACTTCATAGGTAAACTCATCACTATCTACTTCATAGGTAAACTCATCACTGTCTACTTCATAGGTAAACTCATCACTGTCTACTTCATATGTAAACTCATCACTGTCTACTTCATATGTAAACTCATCACTGTCTACTTCATATGTAAACTCATCACTGTCTACTTCATATGTAAACTCATCACTGTCTACTTCATATGTAAACTCATCACTGTCTACTTCATATGTAAAATCATCACTGTCTACTTCATATGTAAATTCATCACTGTCTATACTTCATATGTAAACTCATCACTGTCTACTTCATATGTAAACTCATCACTGTCTACTTCATAGGTAAACTCATCACTGTCTACTTCATAGTAAACTCATCACTGTCTACTTCATATGTAAACTCATCACTGTCTACTTCATATGTAAACTCATCACTGTCTACTTCATATGTAAACTCATCACTGTCTACTTCATATGTAAACTCATCACTGTCTACTTCATATGTAAAATCATCACTGTCTACTTCATATGTAAATTCATCACTGTCTACTTCATAGGTAAACTCATCACTGTCTACTTCATAGGTAAACTCATCACTGTCTACTTCATATGTAAACTCATCACTGTCTACTTCATATGTAAAATCATCACTGTCTACTTCATATGTAAATTCATCACTGTCTACTTCATAGGTAAACTCATCACTGTCTACTTCATATGTAAATTCATCACTGTCTATACTTCATATGTAAACTCATCACTGTCTACTTCATAGGTAAACTCATCACTGTCTACTTCATAGGTAAACTCATCACTGTCTACTTCATATGTAAACTCATCACTGTGTACTTCATAGGTAAACTCATCACTGTCTACTTCATATGTAAACTCATCACTGTCTACTTCATATGTAAACTCATCACTGTCTACTTCATATGTAAACTCATCACTGTCTACTTCATATGTAAACTCATCACTGTCTACTTCATAGGTAAACTCATCACTGTCTACTTCATATGTAAACTCATCACTGTCTACTTCATATGTAAACTCATCACTGTCTACTTCATAGGTAAACTCATCACTGTCTACTTCATATGTAAACTCATCACTGTCTACTTCATAGGTAAACTCATCACTGTCTACTTCATATGTAAACTCATCACTGTCTACTTCATAGGTAAACTCATCACTGTCTACTTCATATGTAAACTCATCACTGTCTACTTCATAGGTAAACTCATCACTGTCTACTTCATATGTAAACTCATCATTGTCTACTTCATATGTAAACTCATCACTGTCTACTTCATATGTAAACTCATCACTGTCTACTTCATAGGTAAACTCATCACTGTCTACTTCATATGTAAACTCATCACTGTCTACTTCATATGTAAATTCATCACTGTCTATTTCATAGGTAAATTCATCACTGTCTATACTTCATAGGTAAATTCATCACTGTCTATACTTCATAGGTAAACTCATCACTGTCTGTACTTCATAGGTCAATTCATTATTGTTCATTGATATGTCCATCAATAGATAATTACATTGGTGAAAATTAAAGTTCATCACTAAATATGTTCATTCCATGATTGTCTGTATCTTCATCACTTCGTTGTATAAGTTGAATAAAATTGTTTCTCTGGCCGATAGATTTTCAAGTTTCTGTACAACCACATATAAACACGTGCTGTTGTTTCCTAAAAGACACATGTAACTTTTTTTTTTACTTGAAATATTTTCTTCTATTTAATTTCTTATTCTGATATAAATATTTTATTTCAACTGTTATATATGTATATATATATATTTTTAAGGTTTGAAATAATGAAAGCCTATATACAAATGTACTTTACTAACTAAGACTTTTTTTAGAGAGAGAAAAAAAATGTAATTAAAGATATCCCACTATACTGTGTTGTCTACTAGCAGTTTAAGAGCAAACTTTGGTAAATGTTACCAGCTCGGCTAGCTCACTCGCAAACACTCTAGTACAGTAAAGGGATTTTTTTTAACTACCCTGCCACTATTACAATTTTTTTTTATTTCTCATCCAAATTTAGTCACCTATAATGTAATGAAAGTTTTTAGAATTTCCACTAAGTGTATGGCCATTACACAAAAGTGTATCGCTAAACAAAACAATTTAAAACACTATAGGCAAGTAATATCTCATCTTTGCTCTCAATAAAATTTCTGTTTATGTTGATCGAAATAGATGAAAGACTCATGGTAATTTAAGGTACCACATTTTACTACAGTGATAATTCTTATTTGTGTTAAAACTATCTGATTGTCCTCAACTGCTTATTACACTGGCATTATATTTGGTTTTCTTTAGTAATTATAAGTAAAAACCTCTTTGGGCCTATACCAAAGTTCTGGTATTTTTGTTACTGATCTACATACTACATCCAACATTATATTGAGGGCATGATTAACAGCAACTTGTGCCATGACTACATCTTGGGTCCACTCAGGCTGTTGTCCTGGAAGTTGTAGTAAATAGGAAGTGGTCCTTCCATCATATGCTGTTTCCAACATCCATGCATTGTTCCTTTGATACAGCTGGTCAGTACTTAGATATCTGTTCCTTGTGTCTTTATTTATTTTTGTTTGTTCCTGTATTACATAGTTGAGTATGAGTGTAGGTCCTACACTACTGTTGACTGTTTCATCATGTACCAAAGGGATCCATGCTGATTCTTCCTTTGTCGATGAGTATCTAACTTTGCAATAGAAAGTCTGGCGATGTCTTGAATAAGCTATCCTTGTGATACAGTCAGCGTCTTTGCGTCCAGCGCTAGTACAGCCTTGGTCTCTGTTGTATGGATCACAAAAATACTTGTCCCGAGGTGGACGATGGTTTTGAGTTGATGCAACAACTGCAGCATTTTTGTCCTCATCTTGCTTGTTGAAAAATTTGTGATTTTTCAAAGGACGTTTTCTTTTTCTTCCATCCATGTTCTTTTGGTCATGGAATTCTTTTCTTAGGTCTTCAGGAACCATACTCTGAAATAGTCATGCATTAGGTATATTCCTGTCTTTGTATTGTACATAGTAATACAGTGTGTCCTTTGTGCGTTTTGCCGATATAATTTTGGAAATCAATTTCTTTTCTTTGTGTCGTGCTTGACTTTGTCTGTCCTGGTTTTTCTGTATATCAGCCTGTTTCTGAGTTTGTCCTTGTGTTGCCTGTTGAGATTGTAAAATATTGTCTTGTAGTGGAGTTTGTGCCGTATCATTAGTCTGTTGCTGTAGCTGTGGTCTCGGTGGGTTGTTGACTGGTGGGATTTCATTTTCCTGTGATTCCTCCTGCTCAGTAAGTTCTTCAGCATTAAGTTCTGCCTCCTCTGTGTCGTCCTCATACTGCTCCGGAGGATGGATTGGCCTTCTTTCAGGATCATAATATGTTTTCAGTCTAACAGCGTGTATTAGAGAACGGACATCTTTGTTATCACTGCATCTTCTGAGTTTAAACGTGTCTTTTGGTCCTTTTCGTATGATGTTGTAGGGTCCTACCCATTTTCTGTGTAGTTTGGGTGCTGTTCCAACAGGGACTTGTGTGCAATATAACCACACTTTGTCTCCTACAACAAACTCTGTAGGTTTGGCATGCTTGTCATATTGCTTTTTGTATTTATCTTGTGCAATCTTCATGTTCTCTTTTGCCAAATTTCTAGCAATGTCTAAATTTTTCAAATGTTGTGACAGATGAACCCGAAAATTCTGTGGAAGCGTTGGTTTTGGAATGAGGTCTGAATCGATTGGCATCCGCATCTCCTGTCCAAATAGCATGTAGTATGGAGAATGTAATGTGGACTGTGTAGCTGGTGTCATTCGATATGACATCATGATTGCTGGTAAAAAATCTGGCCATGTGTCTTGTTTTTCGTTACAATGAATCCTGAGTTGTTGTAGAATTACTGAATTCATTCTTTCACAGGCAGAATTTGTTTGTGGATGATATGAGCTTGTGAAGACCCGCTTGGTTTGGAACATCTCTGATAATGCTTGGATGAGAGTGGACATAAAGTTCTTTCCTCGATCCGATATTAAGGTCCGTGGCGCACCATATCGCGTAAAAAATTCTCTAAATAAGACATTTGCTATTTCTGTTGCAGACTGAGTTTTCAGCGGGAATGCCTCACATCATTTTGATGCACTGTCTACCACCAATAGTATGTACTTGTACTTGTCTTGAGTCGTCGGTAATCCTCCCAGTATGTCCATGTGCCATCTACTGAAAACTTCTTCTACTGGCATGGGATTTAGTGGTGTAGGATGACTGTTGGCATTTCTCATAGTTTGTTGACATGTCTCACAACCCTGGACGTAGTCTTTAATCTCTTGGTACATACGTGGCCAGTAATATTTGTTCCTAATTGATTCATACGTTCGTTCATGTCCCTGATGACCTGCTACTTTGCTGTCATGATACGCTAAAAGTACTTCATGTCGAAGACATTGAGGAACAGCAACTTGAAATATAAGTCTCTCTGTAGCGTCCTTGTTCTTAAATCTTCTTTGAAAGATATGGAATAAAATGCCATCTCTAATTTCGAAGTTGTATGATTCTGCTACTACTTTTCTGGCCGTAATGTGGTTTTCTGGCAGCAATCCATCCCTCTTGTAGCTAAAAATATCAGCAAAATCTGGACACTGTTGTTGTAGCTCACAAAGAACTGGGTTGGTTTGGAATTCTGCATGAAAATCAGATAACTGTGTGTCTGTATGTATTTCCTCATTGTCTGCATCCTCTTCATTGTTCTGAGTGTCAATATTACTAATGTTTGCTGATTTTGTTGTGTCAGAGTGATATTGAAATGTACCTGTAATATATTCCTTTTGGGACTCCTCTGTTTTCTCTGCGTTGATCAAGTTAGCTCCAATGTCATAACCAGGAACTTCTGGGTCCTTCTCTATGTGTACTGTAGTCTGTAATTCCTCAGCCTCCTTGTACTCTCTTCTGGAAAGTCCATCAGCATTGAGATTCCTTTGACCTCCCTTGTGTTTTACTTCAAAATTGTATCCTTGTAATTGTAGAGCCCATCGTGCCACTTTGCTGTTTAACTTTTTGTTGTTTTGAATCCATTTTACTGTGGCATTATCTGTGTAAACTGTGAATTTTCCTCCTTCCAAATATGGCCTAAATGTATTGATGGCTTCTACCAAAGCTAGCCCCTCTTTTTCGTTGATGTTCCATCGTCTCTCACCTGCATGAAGTGATCTGCCTCCATAAGCTACAGCATGCTCACGCTTTCCCTCATCATCCATTTGTCCCAGCACGTAACCAATGGCGAAATCTGAAGCATCTGTTGATACAATAAATTGTTTCTTGAAGTCCGGAAATGCCAATATTGGAGCTGTTGTTAGACATGTCTTTAGGGCTTTGAATGCACGATCACAGTGCTTGGTCCAAATGAATTTGATGTCTTTCTTTAACAGTTCATTGAGAGGCTGGGCTATTTTGGCGTAATCCTTTACAAATTTACGATAGTAGTTGCATAACCCAAGGAAGCTCCTTAACTGTTTTGTAGTTTTTTGGTACCGGGAATTCTGCAACTGCGCTGGTTTTTTCTGGATCGACACTGACCCCATCCTTTGAGAGGATGTGGCCGAGGTACCGGACATGTTTTGCTGCCCAGTTACATTTCGCAGATTTTAAAGTGAGCTTGGCCTCTTCTAAAGTCGTAAATATCAATTCTAAATGTTTCAAATGTTCCTGAAATGTTCTGCTGTAAACCAAAATGTCATCAATATACACTAAAGCTGATTTAAAGTTTAGATTTCGCAGAACTCTGTTCATTAAGGCTTGGAAAGACGTTGGTGCATTCTTTAGTCCAAATGGTAAGCGATTAAAATGAAACACCCCTTGATGAGTGACAAAAGCTGACTTGTGTTTCGTCTCTGGGTCCAATGGTATTTGCCAGAACCCGCTTGCGAGATCCAGCGTTGAAAACAATGTAGCTTTTGAATCCCCTATTGTGTCTAGGATGTCATCTAATCGCGGCAGAGGAAAATGCATGTCCTCTGTCACGGCATTCAGTTTTCTGAAATCCACAGCGAACCTGTATTCCTGTGGTTGGTCCGGGGAGAGTTTCTTTTTCTTGACTAAGACTACAGGAGAATTACAGGGACTTGACGATTCCTCAATGATGCCTTGTCTCAACATGTCACTTGTAAGGTTTTCTGTTATCTCTCTTTGCTGTGGAGTTTTTCTGTAACAAAATGGCGTTACCGGTCTTGCGTTTCCTGTCTCGATACGATGTTGAACCAAATTTGTTTTCCCGATTTCTGATAAATCTTTTGCAAAAGCCTTCCTGTGTTTCCCAATAAGTGCTAGCAATTCCTGTTTTTGGTGTTCTGTTAAGTCTGCATCCCTTAATGAAATCCCTAGGTCTGTAGCTGCATCAATGTCTTGCTTTCTTTGACTGCTATCGCTATGCCTTTGAGCAATGGCATTTGACACTATGGTGATGGAATTATCATCTACTTCCGATGCAACATGGGCGACTGCTGTGAATTTTGGTATATGCACATCAGTATTTGTTGGATTAAATAACTGATAAAAACCTTCCCTTTGATTTACATATGTTACACACTTACTGCCAGCTAAATTGTACCTAACAGATAAACACTGACTTGGTTCTAATACAACTGAGCATTTCTCTGGGACACCAAATATGTTAACTTTTACAGTTTTCTCAACAAAAGGTGGGATAGTTACACTATCTGTGAGCTTGGCTTTATTTTCTGGTGCTTTGGAAATAAGTGAAATCTGAGCAAAACCATTTTTAAGCACTAATGTATTGTTGTTGAAATTAAGGTTTGCTTGGTGACTTTTTAGAAAGTCTATGCCTAATATAACAGTTGAATGTAATCTCTCTAGAACGTAACAATTTTGATATAGAATAAGACCATCAATTTTGATTGGAACTTCTATTTGACCCAGAACTTTGTGACGCTCACCACATACACCAGTAACTAATTTCAAAGAAGAAGGCTTGATATGTTTTCCTAAACATGATTGTCTGACAAATGTACTTGTGACACAGGATATGTCTGCTCCTGTATCCACTAAAGCTTGTACTTTTTGACTTCCTATTTTTACAAAAATTTTGTTTCCAACTATTGGTGTACTGTGTATTTTAACATTGTCATCTATTGAAATGTTTGAAATTTTTCTACTGACCTCTTTACAGATATCTTTCCTACAAAAACTTTTCCTATTCCTATTGGCCATAATAATATCTTACGTAGTGTTAAACTGAATCAAACCATTTAATTTAAAGCATATGTTTATATTTTTGTAACATGTGTCTAAAGGAAAGCACAAAGAAAGTGGTTGTACTCACTTGGGTCTTGTCTTGTCCTCTTCATCCTTTCTTGATAGCTATGTCCTTGTCCTGCTTTGCTGTAAAACTTGGCTTGAGGTCCGGTCCGGAATTCTGCACCATCTGTCACCAAGTGGTTTGCTGGGGTTTTGGGTATTTTCCCCAATTCTGTGATTCGGAGGTCCATCAGGATGTGGCTATTTAGTTTGGGGAATTAGCATGGTATCGCATAAGCCACACCCTTCTGAAACCTCCCTTTTGGTCTACGCACTTGGTGAACTGTTCATTTGATTTGTTGATGATTAACAAAACACAGTTGATTTCCTCTTCAGTATTTATTTTCCATTCTTGTCATTCTAATACACATTACATATTGGGATGCTGGCCTGAATTATAAATTTGGTCTAAAATGTCCATTGGTCCTGTGCACAGGCCAGCACACCACTTGCTCTCGGGTCCACACTCTTTTTCTAACTAACTAACACACTCCATATCATTATCCCCTATGTTACAATTAATTACTAAAGATAGAAAGTTAGACTTTGATTGGCTATACAATTAATTGGTGGGCGGAGTTACCCTAAAAATCTTACATTACAGTGATATTCTTATATGCCCTTACAGTAAATGCCTATGGTCAACATTGTACAATAGAACCCAAATTAAATGGACATGTTTATTTTACTAATTACAATTAGACTGGCTGAGCCAGCTTAGGGGCTGGTCACCTGTCGACTCCCTTAACATGCCAAGACTGGTCACTGGTCAACTCGAACTAATGAACACTATTCAAATCCAATTATGTAGTCTTAGCTCCAAAATCCTTAATACAAACCAACCATAATAATGTCCTATATTTTTGAAATACAATTTATACTGAAATATCTGAACAAATGTTTGAAATATAAAAATTACTATTTTTGTACCGTGACACATGTATACAGCATATATACGTATACGTTAGATCTACAATTTGAGTTTTTCGAGTAAATGGTTATTCTAGCTTTATGATGTAGATATTTTCAGTTTCAAAACATTCCATTTACACCACTTCAAAAATTCAAACAAGCATATATCTAACTTTAGATTAGATAATCAGTCCAATTTGATAGCGATATCAAAATGATGTTCGAATCAGTCTGGACTGAGATTTAGATAGCATACGATGTAAATTTTCATTGTAAAAAAAACCAGTATAATGTAACACTATCTTTTTACGAGTAAAATCCCAAAATTTAGCATGAATATATCTAGAATCCGTGTTTTTATTTCATTAAAACTTCTGCTATAACGATGCAAACACGGCACAGTTTTTGAGTAAAAATAAAATGTGGACGGTTATCAGTTATGTGATATTGGAGTTACAGTACCGAACTTATACCGAAAAAATATGTATATCTATATTGTTGCCTTTGAAACTTTATCCGTAACGTTTACTAAAAAGCAGAAATACATCAATGGTATTTCTGACATATGTTCCTATATTACAGTTTAAGTGTAGATTTAAATTCATTATTTCAAAATTATACTAAATCCTTAAAATAGTATATTCATTGTCGACCGTTTTGTATATCATACCGAGATTTAATAGTATGATATATGAACATTTATCGTATAATCCAAAAAGTAACCACATAAAGTGTTTAAATGAAAATTGAAATTACCTGTATACAGGCATTAAAAATAGATATAATATCTTGTACCTTTTTAAAAATATACTAAGTGATATTTAAATAAGTATATTTAGTGTGATAATGTTGTAACCCTTCTTGTATGACTATACATGTACATTTAGATTCGAAACGGTGAAAATACATGCTTAGAATTTTTACGAATACCTTAGAAATTACGGAAGATTTCTGTATGCCACGATTCCGTGATTACAGTACTAGACTGGAATAATTTTTAAGGTTAAACCTTTAGTTGAAATAGTTCTTAGAACCATTTTTGTTTCTGAATAAGTCACCTTCCATTTTTTGTTTTACCTGTGTACGACATATATATATGTGTGTGTATGTAATATATATTCCTAGGTATGATAAGGTATATTTTATTTCCATTTGCTTTTACATCTTCATTTTAAAAATGGAGGTGACAATAAAAAACCTAGAGCATAGATGTACGGGGGTTCCATAATTCAAATCACAATCCAATTAACGGATGTCCTAACCTGATTGACAGTAAGACAATAGCAAATACCCGATATAGTCCACCGAATAGCAAATTGCCCGCGGCCAGGTAATTACAGGTGAGTTCGATGAATGGCGTTGTGTACAGATAAACAACATCCTGGTCAAGGTTTACATAACCATCAAACCAAAGGCATGGCTAATTAAATATCTATAATATCGTTGTATCTACTCGTATATTTGACCAAATATATACCTCCGAAATACCGAATTGTCTTATCTAAATTTCGTCTATGATCTGCTCATAATTTGGCCATCGAAACAGGCAGATATACCGATACTGCTAGAGAACAAAGATTGTGCCCTGGTTGCAATTTAGATGTGGAAGACGAATATCATTTTATTTTAATATGTATTAATTATCATGATTTAAGAAAGAAATATGTAAAACATTTTTATTGGCGTAAACCATCTATGTACAAGTTGATACAATTATTATGTTGCGAAAATATAAAAAGTCTATGCAATAGACTACTTTTTTCACAATTCGTATTTCCCGCTTTAGGCTTTATGTTTTTGTTCTTTGATTGGTCAGTTTATATCATGTGATCGTCATATACGTAACGCACATGCGCATATGTCATTCTTCGCTGACAGAAAAAAATGTAAGACGCCATTTTGTAAGACAAGAAATTTTGGAATTTCGTTCGTTTATATCAGCGTTGAAGACGTTATACCACTACCAGTAACTAGATTCTTATCACTGATTGGTCAATTGCAAATTGGGTAAGTTTTTTTGTGTTATTTTACGGTTCAGTTATCACACAAATTTGGGTCACTATGTCAGACCCTGCTCGAGTTTTGGTTATCGGCCACAGTTTCATTGCGCGTCTCGCTTCATATATCAATGACTCCCCATCGCGGGCTAATTTTGGTTTATCTCGTGATCTTGTGGATTTCGTGGGTATCCCAGGGGCTAATATGCAACGTATCGCTTCTCGTTTTGAGCTTCCCGGTTCGACATCTTTTTACGACGTCATTTGTTTACAATGCGGCGGAAATGACCTAAGTAGGCCACGAGGTTTGCCTGATCGTGTGGTTGACGCTATTATGTCTTTCACCGAGGAACTCTTGTCCAGGGGTACCAGGCATGTCGTTGTTTGTCAGTTGTTTCGGCGAGAGCGAACACGTCGTCATAAAGGTGATGTTGCGATTTCAATATACAATTCGCGTGTGGCCGAAACCAATGAGCTATTGCTTCATAGACTTAATAATTTCCAAGATGTTACCTTCTGG
This sequence comes from Argopecten irradians, assembly GCF_041381155.1. NCBI lineage: Eukaryota > Metazoa > Mollusca > Bivalvia > Pectinida > Pectinidae > Argopecten > Argopecten irradians. The sequence continues at coordinate 761,002 of NC_091142.1, read as the reverse complement.
CGTCATACCAGGGAGATCTGGGATGAACATGACTTGTTAGGATCAGATGGTGTGCACTTTCATTGCTTAAAACCTTATTATCGCTCAGTTAAAGGTGGTATTATCTATGCTCTTGCCCAATAATTTTTTACAAATTTCCCTGTTTCGGTAGAAGTTACCTCCCTTTGAGAATTTCCTGTGGTCAGAGATTTATTTCGGGGTTACTTCCCTTTACACGGAATGAGATCTATTATCACTAAGCCTACAACTAAATATATATTGCAGCCCAAAACACCTGTAGTTAGCATACTTTTGCTGTGATAAATATCAGTATGGAATTAATGAGTAATTGCAGATATTTTTTTTCTTCATAATCATATATACATAAAAATATATTATAAAAAAAAAAAAATATATATATATATATATATATATACTTAAAATCAATAACATCACTTAAAAAATATTTAAAAAAAAAAAAATGTGTTATGTACACAGCCAATCGGAGCTTTACTGGTATTATGCCAGTATATACGCCATATCTGTTTCGGCAGCGGTGTAAACTCTGAGAGGCTTATTTGTGTACCCGCGTTATTATATTCTAATTATTTTGCCTTTGGCCCGCGTTAGTTTTCTTATTTTGCCTATGGCCCGCGTTCATATTTTAAGTGACTGCAATTTTGTTTCTCGCCCAAGTGCCCGCGTTTTTACCTGCTTTATGCCCGCGAATAACTTTTATATAGCTATATAGTGTTATTCAATTCTAAATCAAACATTAGCATCCAGGTTTAGATGGATATTTTGCATAATATATTCGATAATTATATATTATTGTAGATATATCAATTATAATAATGACTAATGTATCAATTTATCCTTGGGATTTCCTTATATTAATTTAAAGACCATGGAGAATCATTAGTTTGTTGATATTTTGAAGATAAACAACATATTATAGTCTTTACTCATATGGGATCCTATTATTTCGTTGATATTTTAAGATAAACAGAGTAATCTAGTGCGGGTCACCAAATTTGACTTTTTTCAGGTATACACAGGCAAAATGCCTCCCAAGCGGAAGGCAGCCTTACAGAACCCCTTTGTTGGCTCCAAAAAGAAAACATCTAGACAGTCTCCTTCCGCTACGGTACAGCCACCTTCTACTTCTTCTTCTACTGCTCAGACTCCTCCCACTACAGAAGTAGTAGTGTCCTCAGTGGAAACCCAGTCTGCACAAGAGGAGACCAGACATCATGATGGGGATCAGGAGGTATCCATGCCCTCCTCACAATTACAAAACCTCATTAAAGAGGCTTTCGAAGCTGGACTGAAAGAGGCCAGAAGCAACCTGCCAACAAATGATGTATTACCAGCTGGTAGTGTTCCAGCTAGGTCGGTTTAGCAGGGCGCGGCGCCCTGCCCTTAATTCCCAGCGCCCTGCCCTTTTTCCTAACGCCCTGCCCTTTTTCCCCATCGCCCTGCCCCTTTTTCGATTTCCCCATACTGTCCCGATATCGTCGGCCCAAATTCCGGACTTAGCAAGTCTAGCTAACACAACTTCCTGCTTCCTGTTTGCTCGCGCATATCATTGATGTCTTCAACTTCCGACTCACAATAAACAAATTTACAATGTTTTTATCTCGCCAAGAACTCAACAAATCGGCAAAGAAATGTCACGATCTTTTGTGGATGTTCAGGTATGTAGTTATATGCAATTTTCGTCATATATTTTGATACATTTTTGCCTCGATCGCTTCAAAATCGGCGTGGCATTTTCGCGTGTCGGCTTTTCTTTGATGTGCAAAAAGTAAATAAATTCACAAAATAAGAAGCTTTATCGATCAAGAAGCGAGATTCTGAATTGGCAATTATTATTCTATGCCACCGATAACACTTTGGAATTGATATCTTGCGTAATTTGTCGTTTAATTATAGATTTTATGGTAGTGTGAGCCGTGAGGCATGGCTTCGTTAAGGTTCATGTAATGGCTTTAAACAGTGATATTTTGCAAGCCTAAAACTCATTACTGTGCTGCAATTGAATAGAACTAATTTCATTAATTGTTGGTATATACCCTGGCTAACTGTCAGTCTTACTGTTGATATGTAATTTGTGAAGCTGCGTGTAAAATACAGTAAAATATGAGAAAAATGTATATTTCTGGAGAAGACATAGAACTCGTGTGAATTGCATTGATGGAACCAAATAATCATGCCATCGTGTTCAGTTGTGAATATGCCAGGTACTCCAACAGTTTGTTTGGCAAAATCGGACCAGCAAATAGCGCAGGAGCCTAGTGTAGTAAATGCAAATGGCTGCTATAAATGGCGGATCGAAAATATCGCATATAAGAAGCCATCTCAATTGATACAAATGTTTTTATAGACACCATAAGGTACTCTGAACATAACAAGAAGACTCTTCACGAAAAAAATAGTTCAAACAATCTGTTTGGGGCGAAAAATGCAAATTTCCGGAAAGAGCCTCAAAGTCCACATTTTAACTATTTTTTTCGTAAATATTCTTCTTGTCATGTTCAGAGTACCTTATAGTGTATATAAGAGCACTTGTATCAATTAAAATGTCTTCTTATATGCTATATTTGTGATCCGCCATTTAAAGCAGCCATTTGCATTTACAACAATAGGCTCCTGCGCTATTCGCTGGTCCGATTTTGCCAAACAAACTGTTGGAGTACCTGGCATAGTCACTACTGAACACGATAGCATGTTTATTTGGTGCCATCAATGCAATTCACACGAGTTCTATGTCTTCTCCAGAAATATACATTTTTCTCTTATTTTACTGAAATTTACAAGCAGCTTCACAAATTACTTATCAACAGTAAGACTGACAGTTAGCCAGGGTATATACCGACAATTAATGAAATTAGTTCTGTTCAATTGCAGCACAGTAATGCGTTTTAGGCTTGCAAAATATCACTGGTTAAAGCCATTACATGAACCTTAAGTCCAGGCACAAATCATCAAAATACACGGAGTTATTTCAGTCATCGAATTCCTCATTGAATTCTATACATTTATTTAAACTTAATTTGAACAAAAAGTATTACTATAAGCCGTATTTTTCGTTCACTGCGTATAAAATACTTATTTATTTCATGACCAGTAGGCCTATCTTAAACGTTAATTCAGAGACATGCAATTTCAAATAATTAACATTGAGAATAAAATTTGAAGAATGGTCCAATTGTTTAATATTTTGGTTTTCTTTTTAATTTGTAGAGCTTCCTTCTACTCCATAGATGACAAATCTGATGCTGAGGACTAGTACTCCTGATGTCCAGCGCTAGCTTCACATTTGAACACCTCACAACCAGCCTTATTTTATTGTGTGTCAGTGATTTAGTGTATGAGTGACAAATTTCCTAGGTTATATATACACATACTTTTATCAAAGAACTCTTTTTGAAGTCAATTACAATTGTTGTTAACTACTTAATTTGGACATGCAACTTTGTTACAATTTGTATATACAATTTGTATTAACTTCTTGATATCATGGATGGAAGTGTGTTTGTTTTAATATTGATAACTTGTAATGTCTGAGAGATGTGTAGGTATGTCTACTGAGTGCATGGTGAGATTACAGGGAGCTGTGGATACATTGTTTTCAACATTTACTAGCTATATAGTTGTTAAATAAATTTAATTTAATTGAAAGAATTTTGTTTCTTCTCTTTTCATTCTGTAAATCCATTCAAGCTCATGGATAGAACTAAATTCTGAAACAAAATGGTAAACACATGATCACTTAAAGACAAATTGTGGCAATTTATAATACATGTACTTATTTGGTAAATGTTACTTGATGCAAGACTGAATGGACTTTGTAAAGACAACACACATTGCAAAAACAAATATATGGAAGATGTTCTTGAAGTAAGACTTAAGGAATCAACAGAGAGTACAGAGACAACTACAGAACTGAAACAAAGCAGATTTTGTGGCATCCTGTTAATCCAAATAGAAAATAAACAAATTATTATCAAAACAGTCAACATTTTCTTTCTATGTCTCAGACATTTTGGAGAATTCACAAAACACTCCCAAAGTCTACTTGATGCCATAATATAGGTATTGATATTACAATCATTGATGATTATGATGCAATGATATACATATTATACAGTTGTTTTTGATATTAGCTGTATGTCGTATATAAAATGCCCTAAAAGTTTTATGTCGCGGAAAAAAATGCCCTTTTTTTGCCCAGCACCCTGCCCTTTTCAAATCCTAGCTGGAACACTGGCTGGTAATTTGACGTCCTCTAGCACCAGTGGTCAACTTCCGGAGACTACAGTCCATGCCTCTACTGGACATGCAATCGGTGAGGGTTTGGTGACAGCCACCAACTTATTATTTGCTCAAGGATCTACTGATGCCGCTCCACAGACAGAACAATTTGTGTCTCAATCTGTGCCACTTCACCTTATGGTCACAGAAACAGTTCGACAAAAAATTTTAGCTAACAAATTTGTCGACATGGCAACTTTGACTGATAAAGACATAGATGGTCACATGACCATGGTAGTTAACACCTCAGATGACCAACCATCCCTGCAACTAGTGAAGAAATCTGCTCAGACTAAAACTCTAAGTATTGATGAATGGACCAGCAAGTTCAATATTTTTATATCAGTGTTGTGTAGTGTTGAGCAAAACAAGGAGGCCTTTCCTGGGTTACTTAAGTATTTGTCATTGGTTCGTAACCTAGCTAACAAACATGCTGATTGGCGGTATTACGATAGGAATTTCCGCCTCTTGATGGCAAATCCCGCTTGTTCGTTACGTTGGGATGAATGCCAATTGGAATTGTGGCATGAAGCCCTTACCCGTCGTGCTTCTTCAACAGCACATGCACAGACTCCCAATATCTCCCACAGGTTTGCGCGTGGCGAGCATTGCAGCGGTTGTAGATATTTACATAAATGCGGCGTTTGTGGTGCAAAGCACGCAAGTACAGCTTGTCCTGTATTGGGTTTTGCTGGTAATCCTAATAGCGATACGCAAACCTTTCGGCCACAGAATTTTCGGTTTCGTGGACCACGCTATGGTCCCAGACAAAACTTCCACAACTTCCAACCCCGCGGTTACATGCGCGGAAATCGCTGGCGCTTCGGTCAATGAGATAGTGACACCTGTTAATCCCGTGGTTTTGGCAAAAGCCTTACAAGGGTATGATCCAGAAAAGGCCTCCTTCTTGATCAATGGTTTTACTTTTGGTTTTGAATTTCATTTTAACGGTACAGCATCTAGTAAAACATGCAAGAATTTGATATCTGCCAAAGAAATGTCCGAGGTAGTAAACCAAAAACTTGACAAAGAAATTAAAGCAGGACGTATCGCTGGCCCTTTTGTGAAACCCCCTTTTGATTCGTTTCAAGTAAGCCCTTTGGGTATTGTGCCTAAAAAAGATCCCAATAAATTTCATTTAATTCACCATCTTAGTTATCCAGAAGAAAATTCCATTAATGATGGTATACCTGAAAAATTTACCAGTGTTCAGTATAAAACCATTCAACATGCAATCAATTTCATTAAAAAAGATAAGTCACCTTTTCTTGCAAAATCTGACATTGAAGCTGCGTTTAGAATTATTCCAATACATCCGAGTCAGCGGCACTTGCTGGGATTTCTTTGGCAGGACCAATTTTATTTTGATAAATGTTTACCAATGGGTCTTGCTGAAAGTTGTAGTATTTTTGAGGCTTTCACCTCAGCCATAGAGTGGATTATGTATCAACGAGGCAAAGCATCAGCAATTGTCAAAGTGTTAGATGATTTTTTGTTTATTGAATCGTCTTATAACACATGCCTTCAGAGCTTACATGATTTCCAAGCCTTTTGTTCTCAGTTAGGTGTGCCACTTGCCCCGGAAAAAAACTGTTGGGCCTGAACAAATACTCCCTTTCCTCGGTATAACACTTGACAGCATTTTGATGGAGGCACGCCTCCCAGATGATAAACTCCGTGATTGTAAACAATTATGTAAAGAATTTTCATGTAGGAAAAAGATCACCCTAAAAGAGTTGCAATCTGTGATTGGAAAATTGCAGTTTGCGACAAGTGTCGTTTTACCAGGACGCCCCTTCCTAAGAAGGTTAATTGATTTAACTATAGGAATTCAGAAGCCACACTATAAAATACGTTTAAATTCTGGAGGGCGAGCAGACTTGGCAATGTGGGGACAATTTTTAGACAATTTCAATGGGAAATGTTTTTTCTTATCTGACATTTGGGAGTCTTCCAATACATTACAACTGTATACTGATGCATCATCTTCAATCGGTTTTGGGGCTGTTTTTGGAAATAAGTGGTTACATGGGGTTTGGCATGATGACATTTCAAAGCCACACATTAATTTGCTCGAATTATACCCCATTGTAGTAGCTGTTTTCACTTGGACTGACGAGTTAACCAATAAAGCCATTTGGCTCTATTCAGATAACTTGAACATGGTGTCAGTGCTTAACTCTCAATCTTCTCGTGATCCTATAGTCATGAAAATGGTCAGAAGTCTAGTGCTTGTATGTTTACGACATAATATATTGATTAAGGCTAGACACATTGAGGGTTGTAAAAATATCCTGGCTGATGCTTTGTCTCGTTTGCAGATTCAGCAGTTCAAAATGTTGCTGCCCACAGCCGAGAGTTGTCCAACGACAGTGCCCAGCGAAGTGGATCAAAAAATCTTCTTCCAACCCTGTCCCACCTCATAGGTGCTTCTCTAGCACCAACATCGAGAAAACTGTATGATCAGTCCTTAATGACGTTCGAGAAATTTTGTATCGAGGTTCTAGGACATCGTTTTACCCTACCTGTATGTCAGGGTACAGTTGCCCTTTATATAGCCCATGCCTTTCAACTTGGCAAGGCACCAAGCACAATTACGTCCCAACTCTCAGCCTTAGCATATATTCATAAGCTGAACGGGTATAGTGATCCGACAAAAACATTTCTTGTTCGTAAAGCTATTCAAGGTGCTACACGTATAGCCCCTTCATTTGATTCTCGACTTCCAATTACTTTATCAATATTACAGTCTCTCTGCTCTTCAACATGTAAGGTTACAGCATGCCCATATGAGCAAGCTCTCATGCCAGCTGTCTTCTCTGTAGCCTTTCACGCCTTAGCTAGTAATTTCAGTACAGTTATTTTAATGTTGCATACTTAACCTGTAAGTTATGTAGCCTTTATATAATACACATTTTGATTTCAATGTATAGTACATTTGTAACTTGTCTATGATATTGTACTAATTACTATGTGATTGTATATATATGTATATGTGCGTATTTTGCACAATTCCAATAAGTTGTAAACTTAAGGAAAAATAAAGAATTAAAAAAATATCGATTAAAAATTGAAAGCGACCGCACAGTCTGAAAAAATAGTTTGTTTTGCTTAATATCTCAATATTAAGATCTTTTATAATACCAAAAGTAAATTCTTTCTACCACATGTTGAAACGTTTTGCGGCATTGTAATAAATGTATCTCGATTTATTCGGTTAGCAACACACAACACAATGTTTGTAATGATCAATCATCGGTGTGTACGTATGTCAAGCATCATATCCTTGATGCTTTAATCAAGGATTTCTTAAATTGTTACGTAAAATTTCATTTTACAGTCACAAACTTTGCAATTCACAATGTATCAAAGATACAGACTACAGGAAAATATTATCTAATTAAAGCGTATTCGTTGCTGAACTCCTCGACAAAAAAATCTGAAACTTTTATTTCTGTGTGGATTTTCTTTCATAATTACACGAAGATACCTGATATTAGAGCATAAATTAGAGTTTTTGAAACATCGAATTTCACTCTTTTAGTTATTTATATTCGAGACAAAGTTATTGTACGATTAACTTCACTCAAAAGTAATCATAAAAAAAATCTTTGATCGGCTTTTCCTGTGACCGTCGATGTAAGTGATAGAGAGGGGCCGCGATGGCCGAGTGGTTAAGATGTACCGACATATTACCACATGCCCTCCACCTCTGGGTCGCAAGTTCGAATCCCATGTGGGGCAGTTGCCAGGTACTGGCCGCTGGTCGGTGGTTTTTCTCCGGGTACTCCGGCTTTCCTCCACCAACAAACCTGGCACGTCCTTAAATGACCCTGGCTGTTAATAGGACGTTAAACTAATCAAACCAAAAGTAAGTGATAGCACATCAGTTATAGTACAGCTATAAGCCACAGACTATTGTGATGTCACACGATTTAGGGCTAGAAAATATGCATAATCGGGTGGTCAGAAAATTTGACCTCGATATCGGTGGTTTACAGGTTATTCCGGTCGCGCGCGGCACGGAGATGTTTCTACATGGTCTAATAAAGTCATTTCCAGCATAAACTGAAATTATCATTTTTTACTGCACAAATCCTTTAAGAAAGGTGACGAAAGTAAGGTCACAGGTAAGTTTGTTTGATTAATTAACGTCCTATTAACAGCTATGGTCATGTAAGGACGGCCTCCCATGTATGCGGTGTGTTGCGTGTATGTTGTGCGAGGTGCGTGTTTTGGGAGACTGCGGTAAATTCATGTTATGTCTTTTTGTATAGTGGAACTATTGCCTTTTTTATAGTGCTATATCAATGAAGCATGCCGCCGAAGACACCAAGCAACACACCCCACCCGGTCACATTATACTAACAACGGGCGAACCAGTCGTCCCACTCCCCGTTTGTTGAGCGCTAAGCAGGAGCAGAAACTATCACTTTTTATAGACTTTGGTGTGTCTCGGCCAGGGGACAGAACCCAGAGCCTTCCTCACAGGGGCGAACGCTCAACGCAAGGCCAAAAGTGAGGCGGTGCCAAGGAAGGCATTAGGAAAGATAAAGTCAGTTAGGAAGAAAAGAAAAGATGAGATCCTAAATTTAGTCGCCTTTTACGATCATGCAATAGGGGCAGCAGGTACAATTCTAACGCCCTACCTGCAGGGCTCCACAGGTAAGTTAGCGATGGACCATCATGTAATTGTTGTATAATGTAATATTTGTTTACACTTAAAAATCCCTGGTTTACAGTAAAATATACCGTTCTAACATAACATACAACAAGTGTATCAATTACTATATATATTTCAGAAAGACTCATTATACATTTGTCTTGTTTATATGTTCTGGTTACACGTAAATGTATTTTTATAACAAAAACTACAAAATTATTTACAAATGGCATGTCGAGAAAGAACAATGCAAATATAATGCTCAATGTCAGAATTTTGATATTTCTGATAGTTGCTAGATTTCGGATATCCATTTTTTTTACTCCCCTCCTAATTTATGTCTATGATATCTACGTGTATTGAACTATGAAATACATTTAAAACATTTTCTTTTCGTTATGTTGGTTCTTGAAATCAGAAACATATATACATATATATTTCTGTTGAAATCCATAGGCCTAGAGAGAATTTTTATTTATACAGAAACATATTCAAATGAATAATTATATAACCATCATTTTTCTAATTCGTCTCTTTTTAGATCACATTATGAAAATGGAATATTCCCGAGGTTTGATAATTTAGAAAGTTGTTAAAACAGAGATAAGATCTCTAGTTAAATGTACCAGAAACATTAATAACGTATACATGTTTCCGCTAATCTACATATGTATTTAGCCTAATTTCAGTCGTAATATTTCCTATTATATATATACACTGCCCTCGAAAAGTTCTGTTACATATGCATTTTTTATCAATACATTTAAAAAACAAAATAATTTCAACATTCTTTTAGTTATCACGTGAATATTTTATTGTCCAAATACTTTTACAATTTTTCATAATAATGCAATGGCCCCGAGTTCATGTATTGTAATGAAATTGGAATATTTGTTAAAAATCAAAAAAATTGTTATTCTGTTAATATTTGGTGTATCCTCCACGTGCTCTAAGTACTGCCTGTAAACGGTCAGGCATACTTCTGATATATCAATGTTCTACATCTTCTAGCAGGTATCTCATCCCATGCTAGCTGCAATGCAGCTTAATTCCAGTTCCCCAAGGTTTCCACACTTGTGCTTGCGGACTTCCATACCAAGATCTCTCCACAGGTTTTCAATTGGGTTCAGGTCAGGGGATTGTGGGGGCCATTCCAAAGACTGAATATTGTTTTCATCCTTCCATTCAGTTACTATGCGGGCTCTGTGGCATGGGGCACCATCATCCTGGAAGAAAAAGTTATTACCGTAGCCTAGCAGATGTGCTGATGGTATTGCACTGTTCTCTGAAATGTCAATGTACATTATTCCGTTGAGATTTCCTTTCAAAGGAGTAAGATATCCAGTCCCTCGGAAAGACATAGCACCCCAAACCGTCACACCACCCCCACCAAACTTAACTGTAGGCACTACACACTCGTGATGTAATTGTTCATTCACTGTTCTTCTCACGTACGTTCTGCCATCTGTTTGGAAGAGAGTGAATCTTGACTCATCAGTCCATAGAACTGTTATTATTTTATATTTATATTTTGCGTCATGCCGAAGAGTGAATATCCATTTAAAATGTCAACTAAACCTTGAATAATAACATGTCGTACTATATATGAGTGATTGATTAAAATTTGATGGGAAAATATCATACATGTAGTTCTAGTTATACGGGATACTAATCTCCATTATACGTTGTATTGTCTGTGGTATATTAATCGTTTTACAACTATGCGTTATAATTACGATATATATAGACTTAGCCGCAAGACTTTTCTTTTCATCTGTATGTACATATACTCAATGCGTATATTTTTCATGTCACCAAGAAAACAAATTCACCTTGAGCTATTGTTGACAAATTCCAGTTGTCGAAGATTTTGATATTATATTATAGCGTGCAGTTCAAAGCTACTGTTTGTTAAAATAAACTGAGTTGAGGAATTAATTTAACTTCAGTTTTAATTTTGTTTTGTTTTCAAATTCTATTTCTCCCGTGAGTTTAATTTAGATTGTCTTGATTCTGATCGATCTTGCGGGTGTACATACTATATTAATATTAATTATTATGCACTTTTGTCAAAAACGAAAACTACACAATGATCCAGACCTCACACTCAATGGAATTACAATTCCAGTAGTTGAAGAAACTAAATTTCTTGGACTAATATTTGATTCGAAATTGTCCTTTGTTCCACATATCAAACATTTATTCAAAGGATAAATGCTCGAAGGCGCTGAACATTCTACGTGTTCTTTCCCATTCTGATTGGGATGCAGACCGTGAAATGCTTCTGCGTATCTACCGGGCACGTATTAGAACAAAACTTGACTACGGCTCGATTGTCTATGGGTCGGCTCGCAGCTCTTATCTACAGATGCTTGATCCTATCCACACCGTCTCGCACTTGGAGCTTTTCGAACAACACCTGTGAAGAGTCTCCATGTGAAAGCTAATGAGCCATCTCTAGACGATCGACGAAAGAAATTATCATTACAGTATGCTGCTCAACTCAAATCTAATCCTAAAAATCCCGCAACATCAAAAAATATTTACACAAAATCAAAAGCTCATACCAACATTTGGCATCAGAATTTCACAATTTTTGCAGGAACTAAATATAAATTTCGACATCATTGACGAGTACATCGTATCGGATGTACCACCATGGCTAATTCAGACACCTGAGATCAATTTATCTCAACATGAGAGGGCAAAGTCCAGTGCATTACCCGAAGAACACAAATCCTCCTTTCGGGAGTGCATTAGGGCTTTCCCTGACCATGTTCGGATCTACACTGACGGCTCAAAAGATGGTGATAATGTTGCGGAGGCATGCTGTACATCTATTCACTGTTCCTGTATCTGACTCCCGGATGTTGCCTCTATTTTCTCTGCGGAAGCATGCGTACTATACACTTAATCCTAAACTTTCCAGTCGGAGAGACCGCAGAAAGGGAGTTGTTCTTTCTCGGCTCCGAACTAGACACACATATTTTACACATTCCTATCTATTGAGAGGGGAGGATTCTCCTACATGCCATTCATGTGATTCTCCTCTCACACTCTCACAGTGGAGCATGTTTTATTGCATTGTATTGATTTTAAACACATACGAGATAAGTATTATGATGTCTCCGACATGTACACTTTGCTCCATGTCATGAGACATAATCGTATTTTCAACTATCTCAAAGAGATCGGCATGTTTAACAAAAATTGAACGTTTTCTCATTTTATCTTATCATCGTATCAACGCAACACTCGTCGTTTCATCAACACTGTGCACGAGATTTCTCATGTGTTTTAGCCAAAACTATTTTATCCTATGCAACTCTTTTTATTTAATCGACATTAACAATATTGTTTTAGTTTTACTTGCCTTTTTCCAGAGATTTAAATAGTAGGGATAAGAAGGTACCTTATAGCCTTACTTAACGACGCCCGCAGCGGAAGCTATCCCATAGTGCATCGCGTGTCTAAATTACAGTCGAGTACAGTCTAACGACGCCATATTGAAACTACGCTTCGTCCGGTGAAGCTATCTAGGCTATAATAAGAGATTTAAATAGTAGGGATAAGAAGGTAGCTCATAGCCTTACTTAACGACGCTCGCAGCGGAAGCTATCACAGAGTGCATCGCGTGTCTAAATTAAAGTCGAGTACAGTCTAACGACGCCATATTGAAACTACGCTTCGTCCGATGAAGCGATCAGGGCTATAATTCAGGAGATGAACAGAAAAAAAAATATATCTTAAAGTTTGCTCTTTGTTGAAAGAATAATCCATCACATTTTTATAATTGTAGAGGTGTTAAACTAATTATATAAATAAACGTAATGTTAACTGTGAATTTAATGATCCCGGCATGGTTACTTCCTCGATCGTACAATCGATCGCCCCGTGAATTAATCTAATAAAACCCACATACTCTGATTTCAATTATTGACCGATTTCCATTTAGGTTTCAAATATTTGTTGCTTGGTAAATTTTACTTGACAAAATATTAAATTGATTGAATTTGAACATATTGAAACTTTTGAATTTTTGGTGTTAAAACTGTACACAAATCATCGAAGCTACCCTAAATTTATAATGGCGACGATACTGTTCCGATAGGGTCGTGAAAGATAGCACAATTAAACCCACATACTCTGAATTCAATTATTGACTGATTTCCATTAAGTTTTCAAATATTTGTTGCTTGGTAAATTTTACATGATAAAATATTTAATTGATTGAATTTGAACATATTGAAACTTTTGAATTTTTGGTGGTAAAACTGTACACAAATCATCGAAGTTACCCTAAAATTTATAATGGGGACGATACTGTTCCGATAGGGTCGTGAAAGATAACACAATTAAAACCACGTACTCTGATTTCAATAATTGACTGATTTCCATTTAGTTTTCAAATATTAATTTTCTATTGATCGAGTTTGTACATATGGAAACTTTTAAAGCTCAAGTACAAGTGTTAACAAATTATCGAAGGTACCCAATATATCATGGCGAAGAGATACAGTGCCGATCGAGCTGTAATAGATAGCATAACTTGATATCTAATTAACGAGATTTGTTACAACTGATGCTTTGAATAATCGTATATTGACGTATAACCTACACTGTTCTATGCATCTGTGGTTGGACAAGGAGAACACTTGTTTCATCTTTTATTTGCTACAAAAGCCCAAAATCTTTTTTTCTTCTAAAAATGTGGTAAAGAATGGAGGTTATATGTACTAACATTACGATGTTTGTCTCTAAGGTCGTATGTTATTAGGTTTTTTTAGATTCCATAATATAAGAAATTCATTCGAAATTGATAGAGAAATATTGTCATAAAAATATATATAATGATGTTATGTGTGGCCAAAAATATCGGTGATACGTATCTTTTATTTTCATTTGTTATTTTTTGTTCTTCTTTGCAAAAAAATACATATACGTATACCTCTATATACAATTACCAAAATCCATCTGACGACCTTTCGCCCGTAATGCAAAACAGTACATACAGTTGGTAGTAGACTAAAGGTTACACCCTTGTGCACACGGAGTGCACTACGTTTAGACTACAGGTAGACACGGAGTGCACGAGGTTTAGACTACAGGTAGACACGGAGTGCACAAGATTTAGACTACAGGTAGACAACGGAGTGTATGTCCAGGTAAAAAACCCAGGTAGATTACACACAGGTAAAGTTATCTTTATGATACAGACTATAATTGTTATAACAACATACTTGCTGGTAGATGTTTTTAAAATGTAGGCGTTCCGGGATACAGCCAACGGAAAGTTATTTGCAACTGCTATAATCACAGGTGTCATACTGTCATCAGGTGAACCGTCGGCCAGAACACCTGGCCACCGCCCCAGGTAATCGCCTCACTTAACTCAATGGGGGTCCATTTACCTGTGTCTGAGTCTCGAAAGCCGAATTGAATATATGTGTCGTATTTTTCATTCTAACGAATCAAGAAAAGCTTTTATAGTATGTCATTAATCACCAAAATTTACCAACATTTTGATCATTAATTACAGAATTTTCAATGCATAGGTTTTAATTATACAATTTTTCATAAAAAACAACACAGAAATATATATGTATGCATGAGATGAGTGTCTCTAATGCAACAGTAAAAAAGGATTTTTAATACTTTTCGATGTTTATTGGTTTGTAAATGGGCTAACACTATGATAACTCGCCTCCAGCTATTAGTGTGCAGACGCACGGCTTGGTCTCGCGGTAACCGTTCATCCGTTTACGATAACAATAGGTGGGTACGTGATATCGCGAGAACAGCCCTAGTTACTTATTGCTACGCCGCTTGAGGCGTAGCAGTTAGAATCGGATGCAAATCACGCCATCTTGCAGGATAACCATGTAGCAAGAACACTTGAATCAGATAGATGTTCGGTGTGTTACAAGCACTGCATGTTGAAGTAATATTAAAACGAATTACGAAAACAGACTTTAATCTGACGGATTCGGACGCCATCTTCCCGATAAAGCATGGTCACATGTGCGCTTGCATCAAGCATTCGTGGTAAAAGTATTCTGAATAAGGATTTTCTGGAAATTAATCGGGCATTTTAATTAAATCTGGTTCCATTTACAGATGGAACAAATATATCTGTAGTAGCAGAGATTTAAATAGTAGGGATAAGAAGGTAGCTCATAGCCTTACTTAACGACGCCCGCAGCGGAAGCTATCCCAGAGTGCATCGCGTGTCTAAATTACAGTCGAGTACAGTCTAACGACGCCATATTGAAACTACGCTTCGTCCGATGAAGCTATCTAGGCTATAATTCAGGAGATGAACAGAAAAAAAAACCCCAAAGAGCTTAAAGTTTGCTCTTTATTGAAAATGTAATTTATTTGAATAATCCATCACATTTTCATAATTGTAGAAGTGTTACTAAATAAACGTTATGTTAACTGTGAATGTCTTCATCCCGGCATGATTACTTCCTCGATCGGTACAATCGATCGCCCCGTGAAATATTGATATAATAAAACCCACATACTCTGATTTCAATAATTGACCGATTTCCATTTAGTTTTCAAATATGTGTTGCTCGGCAAATTTTAAATGTTAATATATTAAATTGATCTAATTTGAACATATTGAACCTTTTGAATTTTTGGAGGTAAAACTGTACACAAATCATCGAAGCTACCCTAAATTTATAATGGGGACGATACTGTTCCGATAGGGTCGTGAAAGCAGAAACATATATACATATGTTTCTGGTGAAAGATAGCACAATTAAACCCATATACTCTGAATTCAATAATTGACTGATTTCCATTAAAATTTCAAATATTTGTTGCTTGGTAAATTTTACATGATAAAATATTAAATTGATTGAATTTGAACATATTGAACCTTTTGAATTTTTGGTGGTAAAACCAGATATATAAATCTCTGGTAAAACTGTACACAAATAATCGATGTTACCCTAAATTTATAATGGCGACGATACTGTTCAGATAGGGTCGTGAAAGATAGCACAATTTAAACCACGTACTCTGATTTCAAAAATTGACTGATTTCCATTTAGTTTTCAAATATTAATTTTCTATTGATTGAGTTAGTACATATGGAAAATTTTAAAGCTCAAGTACAAGTGTTAACAAATTATCGAAGGTACCCAATATATCATGGCGAAGAGAACAGTGCCGATCGAGCTGTGATAGATAGCATACTGTCATCAGGTGAACCGTCGGCCAGAACACCTGGCCACCGCCCCAGGTCATCGCCTCACTTAACTCTACGGGGTTCCATTTACCTGTGTTTGAGTCTCGACGGCTATACCAATTCAGGTACAACCAATTCTTTATTTTCCTTAAGTTTACAACTTCTTGGAATTGTGCAAAATACGCACATATACATATATACACTCACATAGTAATTAGTACAATATCATAGACAAGTTACAAATGTACTATACATTGAAATCAAAATGTGTATTATATAAAGGCTACATAACTTACAGGTTAAGTATACAACATTAAAATAACTGTACTGAAATTATTGGAGGCGGGATCGTATTTTCATGGCCTCAAATATAAATTTTGCTAATTTACGTAGATCACTTATATTTTCGCAACATATTAATTGTATCAACTTGTACATAGATGGTTTACGTCAATAAAAAGGTTTTACATATTTCTTTCTTAAATCATGATAATAATACAGTAAGTTTGTAAATTAGATAATATTTTTCTAATCTTAATTTTCTCAAACAGCTTTATTTATAATGCATAGAACCATATTGAAATAAAAGTCAAATCTAAGTGAAGCTTTACCAGAGATTTGAATATAATTTATTTAAATATATTGCTTTACCAAGCAATTTTTTTTACTAAAGCCGAATTGAATTTCAAGGGTTTAACTCATTAAATTTATATGTGTCGTATTTTTCGTTCTAACAAATCAAGAAAAGCTTTTATACTATGTCATTAATCACCAAAATTTACCAACATTTTGATCATTACTTTCAACCAAGGATTTATAAGTGAGAAGGATTCGTGTCTGTCTCTTTACATTACTAAACACCACGCGAGACGCTTATGAACCGGGAATAAAAACCGTTTTTCTCAACAAATACTTGTCTTATCGAATCAAACGAAACGCCAATGTAAAGTAAATTAAATTTCACAACGTTTATAACTTGCTTTAAAGACGGAAGATTTAGAAGAAATGTCTTAAACTATCGTTAAAAAAATACGACCGCTCATGAAATGGCAGCACGCTTCAGAAAGTAAGACGGTAACCCTCGCACCCCCATGCTACATCAAAGGCTGCGGCGGCGGATATCAAAGGAAATCAGTCGTCGCCCAACGTCACGGTCAGTGCACAAACACAAAAGCGCCTGCGTTGTCTTTGCCCAAAACTCAGTGTGACTTATCCTTCTCATATACGTCCTTGCTTTCAACGCATAGGTTTTAATTTTACAATTTTTCATAAAAACAACACAGAAATATATATACATGCATGAGATGAGCGTCTCTAATGCAAAAGTAAAAAAGCTATGAGATACTTTTCGATGTTTATTGGTTTGTATATAGTCAAATATGCCGTACACAGCTTCATGAGCTAACACTATGATAACTCGCCTCCAGCTATGAGTGCGCAGACGCACGGCTTGGTCTCGCGGTAACCGTTCATTCGTTTACGATAACAATAGGCGGGTACGTGATATCGCGAGAACACGCGGTAACCGTTCATCCGTTTACGATAACAATAGGCGGGTACGTGATATCGCGAGAACAGCCCTAGTTACTTATCCCAATTATATAAATCTCTGGTAGTAGTATACCATGTTCGAGACATTACTTTTATATTTCTTATTTCATTTAGATCATCATCGTGTAACATTAATAATCAGACATATTATTAACGGGACACGGAAAATATTAAAATGCGTGATGACAGTACTGTGGTATATTTGCCACAGTAACTCACAGGCCATCAATAACACAGCTAACAAGCATGACCTTCATGATAGAACTACTTTTATTGAGTCTTAGTATCATTGCGCAGAGCGCGTATAATAGGGGTCCGGATGGGACTATTTCCGGAATGTATGATATTACATTTAGTTAGTAAATACACTACATCTCCTCCCTCCTAATTATGTAACTATAAGAACAATTGTCTTCTGTCTACAACTATCTCTGTTTAAATTGTCCTTCACAACTAAATAAACCTCTAAAGTTCTATATATACTTGTTTTCATCTGATGACTAGCTTAGTAACTGTTCAGAACAAAACATCTATCTGATGTCTATAAGAATACAAAATTAACAATTGTAACCAATTAGAACCTACGTGGTTCTTATGAGACACACGGGGATTATTATGCCCCTTTTCACAGTGTGTTCATATCAAAATAACTATAACTCATTTCACAGAACGCTTATGTTGTAACATAGTAACATACGGAAACTTCCGCACGTTTTGTCACGATGTAAAGATGACGAAAGAAAATGTTGAAGTTGAACTTTGGAATTTAATGATGATAACTTTGACTTGACGAATGGCTATTCTGGAGTGTCCAGAATATAGCCGTTGTGTTCCGTACAAAGTCGGAGACCTAACTGCTTACAAATAAAATATTTCATGCTTAAATAATGTACATACAATAAAATTACAGAATTATGATTGACAGATATCGCTCATTGGCAGATTAATCAGCCGTGGTCAGTGTCCTTTAGGCAATTAGGATGGCCGTGACATTAATCCGGTTACGTAATAGAATGGAACTTAAAATCTTTCAGAAAAGGTATCAAAGTAAATTGCCAGAGGATATACACAGTTATCACACATATGGGGTTTTATCTCAAATGTCACAAACGTAAATATGATCAAGAATATAACCTTAGGAATGTCAAATTACACACAATAGTATTAACTGATAATTGATGTTAAAATTTAGCAACTATTAACGCAAGTTCAAAGCACTTTAAAATTTATCACAAAATTCTTTGATAATAGTCTCTGAGTTTCTTCGGATGATTGATGTTACGACGTGGTCTTTGGGACATCATTGGCGTACTCACAGGTGTCGGACACGACTCAATGACTGGGGATGGTGAACTGATGTTACTCGACGACTCTAGATGTACCTCAGATGGAACTGGTACCTTGTCATAGATTGGTCCCAATGCGTTACTGACTGCATTGTCTGTTGAAGATTTGAGCTGATTCTCTCCCCTAAGAGGAATATAAGATTCGGCTGGTTGCTCGACCTTCGTGTCACAGATTTGGTCAACATGCCTCCTCCAAACTACCCCTGGGGCAATTTCAACTTTGTATGATACTGGTCCGGTCTTCTCCGCGATTTTTCCGTAGGCCCATTTCTGTGAACTACGATAATCACGTATCGACACTTGGTCTCCCAAAGCGAATGATCTACAAAGGACCTGTCTTTGCGACTCCTGTTTCCAGCGTCGTTCGTCTACTCGGCGTCGTAGATCAGGTTTGATCAGATCTAGCCTTGAGGGCAAGTTTCTTACCATGAAGAGTTTAGCTGGACTCTCATTGGTTGTGGCATGTTTACTGTTTCGGTATGCCAACAGAAAATTTGCAAGCTTTTTCTGTATAGTACCAGAGTCTTTCTTGCTTGCCTTCATTGCACTCTTGAAAGACTGAACGAAGCGTTCCGCAAGACCATTGGTACTTGGGTGGTACGGAGCCGATGTTGTGTGCTTGATTCCGTTTGACTTCATGAAATTTGCAAAATGATCAGACGTGAATTGAGGGCCATTATCGCTCACTACCTGAGCTGGAACTCCATTTCTGCAGAATATTTCGCGCATCACTTCTACAGTCTTCTCTGCTGTAGTTGTTTTCATTTCAACAACCTCAGGCCACTTTGAATGAGCATCTACTGCTACAAAGTACATTCTATCTAGGAAAGGGCCTGCAAAGTCCACATGTATTCGTTGCCAGGGAATGGATGGCCATTCCCATGGGTGAATGGGTGCAGCAGGTGGCGCATGTTTAACATCTTGACAGCCGACACAAGACTTACAAATGTTTTCAATATCGCTGTCAATACCTGGCCACCATACGTAGCTTCTGGCTAGACCTTTCATTTTTACAACACCGACATGTCCATCATGTAATTCTTTCAACACTCTTTCTCTGAGCAAGCTGGGAACAATAACACGTATTCCCCAAAACAGACAGTTCTGATGGATGGTTATCTCTGCACGGTTGTTGTAGAAAACACCGAGACTTTTGTCTTCTCCTTCAGTCCACCCTTGCTGTACTGTTGTATACACTTTTGACATAGTTGTATCTCTCAAAGTTTCCCGCGCAATTTCCTTGCTTGAAACTGGTAGAATGTCCATATGAGACACCAGAAAGGTTTCTACTGTGTCTCATTCTGTTTCCTGCCTGGTGTCCAGAGGCAGTCTTGACAAACAATCCGCGTTAGCGTGTCTTACAGTACTTTTATACTTAATCTCATATTGAAATCCTGCCAAGAATAGAGCATAGCGTTGTAGTCTCGCAGCTGTTGTGATTGGTATACCCTTTTCCGGATGAAATATAGATGTCAGCGGCTGATGATCTGTCAATAATATGAATGAGCGTCCATATATGTATTGGTAGAATTTCTTCACTCCCCACACTATTCCGAGAGCCTCTTTATCTATCTGGGCGTAATTACGTTCGGATTTCGAGAGTGAATGTGACGCAAAGGCTATGGGCCTTTCAGATCCATCTTCCATCAGTTGCGAAAGAACCGCTCCTAACCCATATGGTGAGGCATCGGTTGCTAGTTGTACCCTTTTCAAAGGGTCAAAATGTGTTAAGACTTGGTCTGATGCTAATGCTTCCTTGATACGTTGAAACGCGTCATCACACTGCTCGGTCCAAGCCCACTTCCGGTCAGCTTCTAGTAGTTTGTTCATAGGGTATACTATGGATGATAGGTTCTGTATGAACTTGGCATAGTAGTTTACTAGTCCTAGAAATGACTTCAATTGACTAACATTTTCTGGACAAGGAGCCTTAACCACAGCTTCTATCTTGCTCTGTGTCTTGTGTAGACCGTCCTTGTCAATCTTATGGCCACAAAACTAAAATGGAGTCTTTGAAGAACTCGCATTTCTCTTTGTTTACTCGTAAGCCGTATATGTCCAAGCGTTGAAGAACAGTCTCCAAATTTTCCATATGTTCTTCATCAGTAGTACAAAAGTACCGGTTTTGGCACAGAGTCACCCAGTGCACCTCATATATAATCCTTACCACCCCCTGGCACCTCCCTATGGCACCCCCCTTCAAGAGGGGGGTACCGATCGATGACGTCATGGGAAGAGGGGGGTTCTA
Organism: Argopecten irradians; assembly: GCF_041381155.1. Taxonomy (NCBI): domain Eukaryota; kingdom Metazoa; phylum Mollusca; class Bivalvia; order Pectinida; family Pectinidae; genus Argopecten; species Argopecten irradians. The sequence continues at coordinate 739,697 of NC_091142.1, read as the reverse complement.
ATCGATATGGGTTTTCCCATCTATTTATATCGTCATGGGGTAATCCATCTATTGATAACGGCCACGATTGCATCATTTTTAATTATTACATAACGAATAACAAGGAGGTGATATATTTACAAACATGTTTTATTTTCCCCGTCGCGATTGAATGAACATGGGTCGGAGAGCCATCCTACGTTCATCCTTACAAAATTTACCTACTCTATCATGGACAATATTATATTTACGCTACTGAGAGTCATCTACCTCCCACGATATAGTACTAGAGCGATCTGTGTGTATGTACGCTCTTTCCCATAACACGGGGTCCTGACATTGGACCTTTCTAGGGTAGTTCACTCTCCTACAAATCGGTTAAATCAGACGCGTATATCCAGGAATTGAATTTCTTAGGCCAGTGAAGCCATTTCACGTAGTATTGTTTGTTTTGACCTTTTCCTTTTGTCTTCAAAATGGTTTCCACTTTCCACATGTCGTCGTCCCTGACTCCCACTTTCTGTAGTTCAGACTGGTAGAAAGTCCCTTTGATCTCGTCCCCATCATAGTCTTTGACTCTATATAGAGGTAGACCTCCTCGAAGTACCTTTTGAGAAATGGAGAATATCTCTCCGGTCCATCTTTGATCATATTCCCTTGTGAAAGGATTCTTCAAATGAGTCAATCTCACTTTATCTCCAACCTTGAATTTGAACGGTTTACGAGTCTTCTTCGTTTTTGTCGACACAGGTTGTTTTTTCGGCCAATACATCCTCCACCAGATAGAAGTTTCCTTTTTTTCGGTTACATTTGCCGGAGCCATACCGATCGTCCGGTGATATGTCTGATTGTAGCTATCAGCAAACGACTGTAGTTTCTTTACGTACTCGTAGTTTCTATTGTGTGTGAAATATCTATACAATCTTGTTTTGATAGTCTTGATGACACGCTCGGCTACAGCAGCTTTGGTTTCGTTTTGTGCGTATAGATGCGTGATACCATATCGATTTAGTAGAGAGTTAACGTCCTTGGATTTAAATTCTTGGCCCTTGTCACTACGGATACGACTGGGTTGTCTCCCTTCGCTGAGAATGTCTTGCAGTGCCTTTGACACAGACGTTCCCTTCTTGTTTTTCAGTGGCCTCAACCACAAGTATTTTGAGAACACATCAATCACGACAAGTATATAAGAGTAACCATCGTTTTCACTCTTAAATTTGACCATGTCCATGAGGTCAGCAGACCACTGGTCGTCGATGCCAGTTACGAAAATTTTGTTTCGTTTGAATGGATGTCGGATTGCTCTCTGCAGGCTGTAGGGTTCTTGACGTTGTAACCATTTTCTTATCTTATATTTACTTATGACGTATTTCCCAGCTTTCTTCACGTATCGATACAGCTTGTCTGGTCCAGAGAAACTCCCTGCATTGGCGGGATTGAAGTAAATGTCTTTTAAATAGTCTTCCCAAGACGACATCCTTCTTCGTCGAGTACTAAACTTTATAATGACGTCATTAAGAAAAAAGTCTATTTATATCAGTTTTCATCCTTTTCAGATTCTTCATCATCATCGCTATCTTCTTCCTCCTCATCTTCATCACCATCACTATCTTCACCATCCCACATCTCATCTAAGACATGACGGTTCTTTTTAAGAGCCATCTTGATTGCCTTGCGATCGTCATAACCATCGTCTATGAGCTCCGTGACATCGTTCATGACCTTTTCGTGGATCTTACCATTTTGTAGCTTAAGAATGGACATAATAATCGATCCATAATCTTTGATAAATTGATCCATATCTTTGACTTTCATCTTTTCCTCTGTTTTAGCTTTGGCTTCGTCATCAGACATGCCTTCATTTACGTATTTGTCATACTTTTTATTCCATTCTTCTTCGTTTACAGAGTTTGCTTTTGTCATAATGGCATTAAAAACCACGTGTTCTTCACTTTGATTTTCTTCGTCTTGTGATTCTAAACTCTCTAAAGACAACCATTTCTTGACCACTGGTTCATTCTCTTCATTTGATGGTAGCTTCCTTTTTCGGGAATCATTTTCTGGACACCATTTCTTTACGTGTCTCTGTAAATCGTGAACGTCTTGAAACTTGATACCACAATCGTCGCAGGCCGACATATTTTCTTGATCTGGTAATATCTGCTGCTGCTGCTGCTGCTGCTGCTGCTGCTGGGTATACGTCTGCACGGTCGGAGTGTCAGTCTCAAAATGATCGTTGATGTGCTTTGTTGGTCCTTTTATAGACCGCTCGGAAAATATGTCATTGCGCATGCGTGATGATTCGGGTGTTGATGGTTTTAGATCGATGAGTAGGTAACCATATGGCTTATCAGTAGCCTCACTGAAATGTCTCATCAAATATTCATGATTCCCAGGGTACATCTGTCTTGCAAGAGTCATGACCTGCTGTTTGTCGATAGGATTGTTGAATAGCACTAAGTAGTGACAATTCCTCCTCTGTGTTGGGTCTTTATTGTAGTAAAGGTTTTGATTGATAGCCAAAACGGACAAATTTCTGTGATGACTCCCCTCCATAAATAATTCGTTGATACGAGGATCTTTGCTTGCTGTCGACATGAGATCATCCAAGATCACCAAGTTTCTCACGTTTGGACTAATGAAAGAATCCTGGTCTAAATCCAACGGAATCCCTTGGATGAATTCTACCGCTGGTGAAACCGTTGCTTTGATGACATCATAAAGTGGCTGCCACCGTTTGTAAAGCCATAAAATACGCTGAGGAGGTGGTGATAGTTTTGTCATACAAGATTGAAGCAGTGTTTTGACAAAATAAGTCTTCCCACATGAGGTCGGTCCCGAAACAGTTGCGGTAAATGGATGTTTAAATAACAAACTCTTGATGCTGCTGCTGCTGCTGCTGCTGCTGCTGCTGCTGTTGTTGTTGCTGCTGCTGCTGCTGCTGTTGCTGCTGCTGCTGCTGCTGCTTGTTGCTGCTGCTGCTGCTGCTGCTGCTGCTGCTGCTGCTGCTGCTGCTGCTGCTGCTGCTGCTGCTGCTGCTGCTGCTGGGTATTGTTCTCTCCTTCCATATGTTTATGTTTTATGTGACGTTTTAAATCATGTGGCCAGATATATTCACTAAAGCAAATTTCACACTGGTGCTTCATATCGATGTGTTCTCGTCGTCGTCCAGATTACTAAATGAGAGTTTCACAGTTTGTCCCTATATATATACCGTGTCAATTGCATTGTGGGTAAAAATAACTCGACCAATTATAATGATATTTAATATTTATAGTCCCTGTTAATGAGACGGAACACAAGTCAGGGACCCATCTTGTGTCCATCTGTACAACAATCTATAATGGACAATGTATATTTACAAATAGTCGAGAGTCATCTACCACCCGAATGATGGTACTCGAATAATCTGTGTATATGTACACCATTTCCCATCACACTATGTCTTGACATTAGACCTTTCTTGGGTAGTTTACTCTCCTGATATTCTCCAATGCCCGTATGCATAACTAGTGATGCCATCGGCAAGCAAATATCGTTTGTCGTCGAATGGCGAAAGGCCTCTTTTGGTTAGAGATACATTAAAAAGTTGATGTTTGTAACTTCTGATCTGGTTCATTTTTGACATTATGATTTTCTTTTGCAGAAGGCTTTCTTTGTAGTGCTCGAAACGGGTATGGTTTTCGATGACATATTTTTTATGCCTTTCGCTTTTTTCGATTCTACGTTTGTTTCTAACATTTTCCCATCTTTTTCTTTTTTACAATTGTAAGTGTAGGCATACATTTTCGCTTTTAATCCAACAAAAGCGTGAATCGGGTTCCCAAAGGTTTCGTCCTTCATTTTCCCTAATACCTTTTTATTTTCCGTGCTGTAGAGAGGATGCGATGTGCAATATTCTGAGGTGTCAAACAAATGTTTGTCTTCCGACATATCTTGATAAATGTCCTCTGTCCTGATGACGTATGCCAAACTGTCGGTATCAGTAAAGAGGAGACGTGCATTGCATCCATATTTTCGTTTCATATAATTATAATGAAAGTCATACATCAATGTTTTAGAGACATCGAGAATACTGAATCCCACGTATATAGGTCGGTTCAGATATAGTTTTGATTTTAGCATGTGGACACCAACCAAATCCTCCGAAAAGATCCTAAACTCGTGGAAAGTTGGTTTACATGTTAATTTCATGGCCTTCTTCTCGCTGTTGACGAGTTTGACATCCATTCTCTTCCTTAAATTTTCCATAGTCTTCCCAAAAACGCTATTATTCATCAGCTTATAGAAATCTTTCTCGAAGCTGTTTCGCGAGTGCTTCCTATTTTGGGTGTTGTAATCAATATAAGGCTTCAGCCAATGCGACTGTTTGAACGCTAATATTCTGTGAACATTTGTAAGCTTCATGCCAAGAGAAAGATATTGCTTTAGATTTCGATAATGTATGACATACTTCTCCTTGTTTTTGAGATTTGGTATGAGTTTTTCGGATGAATGATAATGATCTAAGCAGTCATGCTGATTTCCACAGTCTCCTAGATCCCGCCATAATGTTTTACTGTAGTTTGACAAATTATCCTTTCCTACAGTTATTCGTTCAGGAGCCAAGGGGTATTCATTGTGTATATCATGGAGATCTGTTGAGTACTCGAGATTTACTTCTAATATGTATCCCTCACTTGCGTCATCCGGAACTGCCGTGACATCAAGCTTGTCTTTGTCGGTATCACTCAGCCAGAAAAAGTCATGAGTGGGTAGGGATTGAGACATGGCCCATCCATACAAATTGTTTGCATCTAAGTAGGTGATGTATTCTTTTGGTTTCAATGGATCATAACCTGGTACGTATGGGTTGTTTGCCTCTGCAAACCGATGACTGATCATGGATATACCCCCTCGCAAGCCTTTTTCGATAAACAGATGTTGATCGATGTCTGTGAGTAGCTCTAATTGAACTCCCGTCATTTTCAATGCTGCTTGCCACGCTAACCCAGGGGCGGTGTAAAAGTGAGCTGCATCGAGCCCGTATGACTCCAGACATAGATTCCTAAGTTCTCAAACACATCGGCGAGCCCGAGCACATCAGTTAGCACGTAGAGATCCGAGTATTCTCCAAGATTGTTTATTCTAAATGTTTCCCATACTCGGAGAGCGTGTTCATACTTTTCATCAGATATGTCTTCTCCAGTCAGACTGCTCCGGAATGCTTCTTTTGGAGGTAGACTGGCTTCCTGAAACCTATGCGGACCATCGAAATAGTCATAGGGATACACCTGTTTTTGTAGGAGAAGTTCTATATCCTCTTCACCAAAATGCTGTGTCATGTGTTCAAACTTTTCTTTACCGTCTGCGGATAAATTCACGATGAGTTTTTCCAGTGATGTCCCCATAAACTGAAAACTGTCTATGAAGTCCATACAGCCCATGGAGAACGAAATGTATTTCTCCATTATTGTTGGGTATACATTTGATCTCTTTATCACACACCTTTCCAATGGCCTGCATGATTAGATGGGAATCGTAACCGCGTAAATTGTGAAATACAACCGGAATGCGTCCCGTGAACTTAAAGTTGATGTTGCACTCGTTGTGAGCAGCTCCTCTAAATTTACCGGTCACGTGACAATGGTCCCTTACTCTGTCCTCACCTAACTCTTTTCCGCAAATGTGACAGTTAGTTGCTTCATCGAAGGCTTGCCAGTCAGTCCCCGTCATATCCATTGGCTCGACGTGTTTGAACCTTTGCTCTATTTCTTCCTGTTCTTTTAGCATGCACTCAACAAACCTTTCCGTGACATCTGTTCCTCTGTAGACCACGGGTTCCTTTGATGTTTCTTGTATGAGCCCTACGACTTTATAGGCGAAGCTGGATGGTACATGATGTGTGGTTTTCTCCGTGTGTGATTTGTCTGGGTCGACATCACATCTCTTTATGGGCACCTGGAATGACTCGAAATCTGCATATATAATGTAAGGTACCTTAAGCTGCTTTCTCACATCCTTATAGAACAGCCACTTGTCCTCTTCTGTTGGTAGTTTTATTTTTTGAGTGCCATGCTCTCGACAGTAGGATATGTGATCTTCTAAAATTCTTTGTTTTGTAAATCCTTGCAAACAGTAGATACAGAAAAAAGTGACGGTGACTGTCACTCTTTTGATTGTTTAACAGACGATTCAGATCTTTAATCCAACAAAAATGTGACTTTCGTCCATCTGATATCAACAATAAATCGACGTGTCTCTCAAACCTTTGCTTTGTCACGTGGATCGGGAAAAGCGAACCTTTTTCGTATCCTAATACGCTGATGCTGATTTTGTTCAGTGTTTCAAACTTGCTGATGTCGGCTACTTTGACGGGAAAAGTTATGCCTGTGAAATCGAGTTCATTCTGATGGATACTGTATTTACTGACTCGCTGGGAATTTCTCTTGGCCGGGTGTAATGCAGCAAGCACTGACCACATGAAACATTTCTTGTCTTTGTTTTGAACGTTGATGATGGCATGCTTTGATCTCAGCTTGATCGGTAGAGGGATGTAGCTAGAGCCTTTAAGAGGTTTATAGCGGGCAAAGTGTATCTGAATTTGAATCACCTTGTCCAATGTCCAATTACTTCCCTGACGTTGGTATTCGATGAAGGAACTTTGCATCTTTCGGATAGATTCCTTCATACCTTCATCTATATCTAATGGATTTAAAGTTATTTGACACTTTCCACGGAAATGTGGTGTGACGCGCTCCACTGTTTCTCCTTTCGGTTTTGACAGCTGGACTTGTATAGATAAGTACCACTTGACACCTCCACCGACAACAGCTTGCTCTATTATCTTCTTAATGGGGTCGTATTGTTGTTGTATAAAAGTAGTTGTGTCTAATTTAGCTTGACTCTCGGCAGGAATGGCTACTACTTTAAAGGTTCCCCCGAGCGCTTCTTCGGAGCATGCATCATTCTGTTGGCTATCATCAGCTTGCTTTACAGCAGCCTCGGGGACTAAAGGTGTGTTGTTCTCCTTGTTGTCCTGCCCGCCTATTTGGTTTGACATGTGACTTTCCAAATGCTTGCGGTACTTGTCATTTCTCCAAAATGATTTTCCACAACAGGTATGCAGAGGTTCACCGTGTATCTTCTTATGTCTTGTGAGTCTATCTTTTCGCCCAAAGTCTTTATCGCACACGTTACATTTCCATTTCTTATCTCCATGTTCGACCATATGTCTGGTAAGAGTTTTTTTGTGTTCAAAAGATTTGTTACAGTCATCGCAAGACCATTTCCCCTTCTTAGCCTGAATATTATCGTGATCCATAGCTTTCCTTTTCTCCATAGTTTCTACAATAACAAAATATGCCGATAAGCTCCCTACGATGTATCCTGAATGAATGATGTTTGAAAATTACAAGCCCGTCCATTTATATCCTACAAATCAATGACGTCATCCCCTCAATTTGATTGGTTAATATTTTTCAGGTACTATTAGTATTAGTAGATTTTTTAAGCTTACAGACGTGTTTTAACGACTGATTAAAGGACCGGAGTCCTATGGCGTTCGTGCGAAGAACACAGACTACTGTCACCAGTAACTGGCATCACCCAATGGGTCCACATGAATTATTGGTCGGAAAGAGCTTCCTGGATATCGCGGGGACATGTCACATTATAGCGCCCTCTTTCCGTTGTGGACTTGTGACATCGCCCTAATCCAGTACACCTAATTCATGCGTGACAAACACCTCAGTTGTTCTAATTACTTAATATCGAATTATAATTTTATGTTTGATTAATTCCTACTATGCAGTATAATTGTGTCTGATTAAAGGACCGGAGTCCTATGGCGTTCGTGCGAAGAACACAGACTACTGTCACCAGTAACTGGCATCACCCGAAGGGTCCACATGAATTTTTTAGTCGGAAAGAGCTTCCTGGATATCGCGGGGACATGTCACATTATAGCGCCCTCTTTCCGTTGTGGACTTGTGACATCGCCCTAATCCAGTACAAAATCCATGCGTGACAAACACCTCAGACTTTGTTAGTAATTGTGCTGAAACTTACCTTTTCCTCAGCTGTATATATTCCAAGGGTTCTGCTGCTTCTCGTTCCGGGGTCTTCTGCAGAATGACTTATTACTTCATTTACGCCTGTATTTATACCCTCTCAATCACTCCGTTATTTTCACGTAATTTGATTGGTTGATATATTTTTGTGCAATTTTATTTTTCATTTTTTTAGTGTCATCGTAGTGGTCGGACGTGTTTTACATTGCTCTGTAGGAAATTATACGAATTTTATGTAGAAATACAAATTTCATATTTTAGACGACACCGGCTCTGTGAATCGACCCAACACCTGAGTTAGCTACCTAGGCTGTGAATGCTTAAAACCGTCTAGACCGCTACGCTACAGGGGCCGGATATTGACTAGGCTATTTAATTTTCTATGTATACACCTGTGTGTGTATATACACATAAATAGGTAACGCTTCCTGTAAGCGGCCATTTGCAGTTATAGTGATAATAGTGTGAGCGGAATTTAATACGTTTAAGGTTTGTTATTAAAAACATTTATCCTCGACTATGTTAAGATTATACCTAAATACGTTTTACACAATGACTACATTTCGAGTAATAACGTATAACTATATACGAGGAAATGTACCGATTTACCGGCACATATTCTTAATGTTTACGTGTATATAACTAAACCCGAACATTGTTGTATGTGAACACAAAGAACTTTTAGTTCGTGGTAACTTTTAAAACAACTTCCTATAGTTTTTTTATAATTTTACACGTTATCAAATCACATCTATATATTCATATGGAACTGGTTAACAGTGTCACTATTTCGAAACGTGATGCAATCGTATTCGCTAGAGCTAATCGTTGTACATGTATAGATATGTAATCGTGTTGAGTAAATAAAGCCATTGTTGCAGTGTTTCTCTATTTTATATTTATAATTTAGGGATGTTCATCTTCAATCGTTTTTTTTTATGTTGTTTATGTGTGCCAACTCTGTGTTACTATAGTAAACAATAAACATCTTATTCAATATATATATGTATCATGGAAATATAATATTCCTGAAGGTTTGACGAAACACGAATAGCATAGTTAATGAGTGATCATAATCGAAATTTACAAGTTAGTGTGTGACCTGGTTTAGTAGCCATTCTCGGCGTTGTTTACACAACAGGTTGAAACTTGTTTGACTATTTCTAAACGTGATGCAATCGTTGCCGTTATCAATAGATGGATTACCCCATGACGATATAAATAGATGGGAAAACCCATATCGATTAGAACCCCCCTCTTCCCATGACGTCATCGATCGGTACCCCCCTCTTGAAGGGGGGTGCCATAGGGAGGTGCCAGGGGGTGGTAAGGATTATATAGGAGGTGCACTGGGTGACCCTGTGCCAAAACCGGTACTTTTGTACTACTTTCATCCGTTGCCCCCGTGACAATCATGTCATCTAGGATACATTGTACTCGAGGCACACCTTGTAGGACCTGGTCGATCGATCTCTGCCAGATTGCTGGAGCAGATGCTATACCAAACACTAGCCTATTATACTGGAATAAGCTCCGATGTGTGTTGATGGTCAAATATGCTCGATCTTCTTCGCGCACTGTCATCTGCAGGTATGCATTTTTTAGGTCTATTTTGGTGAAATTTCGGCCTCCTGCTAGTGTAGCAAAGATTTCTTCTATTTTGGGCAGCGGATACTGGTCCACATCAAGGACCGGATTTATGGTCACTTTAAAGTCACCGCAGATACGAATACTACCATCACGCTTTGGAATAGGTACAATGGGCGTGGCCCACTCAGAATTGTCAACCTTAGACAAAATACCGGTTTCGACTAATCTGTCTATTTCTGCATCAACCTTCTCCTTCATGGCAAAAGGAACTTTACGTGCTTTACAGAATTTTGGGTTTGCTCCTTCCTTGACCTTCATCCGTGCTGTAATGTCCTTGAGAGTACCTAACTCATCTCTGAAGACTTCTGGATATTTCTGGGTCAGTTGTGCTGTACTGAGACTTGGTTTCGAACCTCCTGAAACTGTAACGGCCTTTACCTCATGCCAATTAAGTTTAATTTCACGGAGCCAGTCTCTGCCAAACAATGGTGGACCTCCATGCTTCACCACGAGCAAATCTAAGTGCTTCCGTTGATTGTTTAGCTCTACATGTACACTGAACACTCCTAGAGGACTCAACTTTTCCCCTGAATGTGTTTTCAGAGTTACTGAAGTTTCTCTGAGATCTCTTTTCCTCTTTGAGAAATGTTTGTTGAAGGTAGCCTCACTGATAATAGACACTGCTGATCCTGTGTCGAGCTCCTTGCTTACCTCCATACTGTCCATTTCCGACTCTGATTCACTTTCATATTGGATTCTATGAGATGGAGCTCCCTTGTTCCGTGGCTTTCCCGACAAGCATGCCTTCTTTATATGGCCTTTTTTCCCACACTTATGACAAATGGCATCTTTAAAATAGCAATCTTGGGGTTTTGTGTGTCCCTGTACACCTAAAACAACCATTAATCTTCTCAAATTTCTTGGTAACTGGGATTTTCTTAGGAACTGGTTGTTTCTCTTTCCGTATTTTGTTTACAGGTGCCTTTACATGTTGCCTCTGCAGTTCTACAGCATCCTTAGTTGCTGTTTCGATAGCTATCGCGACCTCTAACGCCTTCTGATATGTCAAATCAGCTTCCGTCAATAGTTTCTTCTGTATGTGTTCTGCTTTCAGTCCACAAACGAGTCGATCTCGTAATGTATCGTTGAGAGATTCTCCGAAAGAACAATTTTCGCTGAGTTTTCTGAGAGCTGCGTTATAATCTCTAATAGATTCTCCCTCCCGCTGATCGCGCTTATGGAAGCGGAAGCGTTCCGCTATCACCAACGGCCGCGGCGAGTAATGTTCCTGCAAAATCTTCGTCAAAACTGGATATGTTTTGGTTGCGGGAGGTCATGTGCGGTCAAATCACGCAACAGCCCGCAAATGTCCTTCCGCCGATCAGACTCAGGAGCGCTGGGACTTGTTTTTCTTCTTTTATCGTATTGACAATAAAATATTGATCTAAACGTTCTTTATAGGCGTCCCACCTTTCTATGCTTTCATCGAACGTATCGATTCTTCCCACTTTACCCGTCATACTGGCGTATTGAAGTTTCACAAAAATCCGGCACCGACACACGTGGTGCGAAAAACGAAATCTGCCCAGAACAGCAAATACCTAATAGTTCATGGGTTTTGGGCTAATATTGTTTCAAATCGACTCTTACGATATTAGTTCGTCGTTTCCTTCATAGTTTGTGAAGTTTGTGTCATCCTCGTCGCCAATATGTGGTGTATTTGCCACAGTAACTCACAGGACATCAATAACACAGCTAACAAGCATGGCCGTCATGATAGAACTACTTTTATTGAGTCTTAGTATCATTGCGCAGGGTCCGGATGGGACTATTTCCGGAATGTATGATATTACATTTAGTTAGTAAATACACTACAAGTACATACTAAAAGCGGAATGAAAACGGACCATAGAAAAACATAGAAACATATAAGATTAAGTTCAATATTTTCTTTGCCTTTTCTCTGAGCTGAGCAATCTCTGCATAAAACTCTTTTTAATTTGTTGGAGCAAAAGTATTATTAAAACTGTTCGTTTGTACTAGACCTGGCTACCTTGCACTAACACAAGCTCACAAATTATAAAATGGCTTTCAACAGAACAATTAAAATTGCTAAGCAATATCATCATATCATTGTTTAATTTCCATATTCTGTCTAATCAAAGGGTTAAGCTTCCGCGTAGCTCACCTAGCTTTTTGGGAAGCTAATACCTGTCCCAATTGTAGTGTCACGAGTAAATTGAACTGACATAACCGTAACCCGACAGCATCTAATTCCAGACAGAGCCCGTCTGATTGTCCGGTACCTGATAACACACCAATTAATTGTCCAGGCCCTGTACCCTGTACATTGTAAATATAATCATGTATTGTAGTTAGATGCATTGTTTTCAATCTGATTAAAATCAGCTGTTTGATACTCCGCTTACTACGTGCTCATTTTAATCAGATTGCATTGTTTTCGGCAAGGCAGTTCCCACCAGTACCCAGGCGAATAAACATGTACATAGTGTAATCTATGGAGTCTGTTGTGTTACATCAAGGATTTATAAGTGAGATCATATACGTCCTTGGTTACATGAACGAATAACAGAAATGAGAAACCAGCAGCTAAATTCAAAACACAATTTAAAGTTGTATGGTCTATAACTTTTGCACTTTTGGTCATAGTGAAAACTGTTTAAGTGTTATACATATTTTTTCCGTCTGCCTGAGGTTTAAACTTTCTAATTTTACCACTTTTTATAAAGTTGCAGCACTGGAAGTATCTTTAATTATTAAAGTAAAAAATCTTTTTAACGTGTACACGTAAAAATAGGCTCGAAAGATGCCGAATCATTTCGAACTCTTCCGAACATCGTCGCGACAATCTCGAAGTAAAACGAGAGTTGTGAAACCAAGAGAAAATATCAACAATTTTTCATAAACAAAACATGTGGTCGACCTCATCAGACTCTATCTACAAAGACAATAATGCTCGCACATTACAATATTTGATACACACAACATTTTACGGTAATGTGTAAATTGGATGTTTCAAATACTCAATCTGTGGACACATTAGGCAAGGCAGTTCCCACCAGAACCCAGGCGAATAAACATGTACATAGTGTAATCTATGGAGTCTGTTGTCATTATACAAAACAACGAGATATAACATCAATTATATTTAAATCTCTGCTATTATTCAGGAGATGAACGGAAAAAACCCAAGTATCTTAAAGTTTGTTCTTTATTGAAAGAATAATCCATCACATTTTCATAATTGTAGTGGTGTTAAACTAATTATATAAATAAACGTAATGTTAACTGTGAATTTCCTGATCCCGGCATGGTTACACTTCCTCGATCGTACAATCGATCGCCCCGTGAAATATTAATATAATAAAACCCACGTACTCTGATTTCAATAATTGACCGATTTCCATTTAGTTTTCAAATATTTGTTACTTGGTAAATTTTACATAATAAAATATTAAATTGATTGAATTTGAACATATTGAACCTTTTGAATTTTCGGTGGTAAAACTGTACACAAATCGTCGAAGCTACCCTAAATTTATAATGGCGACGATACTGTTCCGATAGGGTCGTGAAAGATAGCACAATTAAACCCACATACTCTGATTTCAATAATTGACTGATTTCCATTTAGTTTTCAAATATTAATTTTCTATTGATTGAGTTTGTACATATGGAAACTTTTAAAGCTCCAGTACAAGTGTTAACAAATTATCGAAGGTAATAACCGTATCCAATATATCATGGCGAAGAGATACAGTGCCGATCGAGCAGTAATAGATAGCATAATTTGATATCTAATTAACGGAAAGTGATTTACAACTGCTATAATCACAGGTGTCATACTGTCATCAGGTGAACCGTCGACCAGAACACCTGGCCACCGCCACAGGTCATCGCCTCACTTAACTCAACGGGGGTCCATTTACCTGTGTCTGAGTCTCGAAGGCTATAAAACAAGTTTGTAAATTAGATATTTTTCTAATCTTAATTTTCCCAAACAGCTTTATATATAATGCATAGAACCATATTGAAATAAAAGTCAATTCTAAGTGAAATGTAAATATTCCGCTTTACCAGAGCAAGGATTTATAAGTGAGATTTGAATATAATTTATATAAATACCTTGCTTTAACAAGCATTTTTTTTTACTAAAGCCGAATTGAATTTCCAAGGTTTAACTCATTAAATTTATATGTGTCGTATTTTTCATTCTAACGAATCAAGAAAAGTTTTTATAATATGTCATTAATCACCAAAATTTACCAACATTTTGATCATTACTTACAGAATTTTCAATGCATAGGTTTTAATTATACAATTTTTCATAAAAAACAACACAGAAATATATACATATATAAAACAGTAAAATCAAAGTACTGAAAGTACTGAGAGCTTAAGGCATGTTATAAAGTTTAATTTGCAGGTATTCAGACAATAAGACCAATGAAAACAACGAAAATCACTACAACCTACACCTTCAAAAATGTTTTCTTTTGAAAAAGTCCCTCAGACGTTTATTTTTTTTAATAGTCATAGTTTCTTGAGTAAACCTCTTGGATATTGAAGTAATTTATCTTGACAACTTATAGAAATGGTTTATTAATATTGTGCAATCTGAAGTTCAGTGAAGCATGGTAACTCTATTTGTTTTGGTACATGATCACGTGAACATGACCATCAAAATGAACTTTATATTTTGCAAAATATATGAAAAGACAGCTGTGTAAAATTATAGGTAAACAATAGTTTATGGCTCTGGAAAAATCAGAAAGTCTTAGTAAATCTCTAAGAACTAAAGTCTATGCATTATCAAGAAAATGTCATATTTTGTGAATCTGGATATGTTTTCTATTTCATATGTATTTGGTGTTATAAGTCAGCTTTGATATCGGGTAGTACATCACTGTAAGCATCCTCATAAAAATTATTTGATACTGAAAATGTTAGTAATAAGTTAATTCATATCTTGTTAAAATTTGCAGAAACAGTCTGATCAGTTACCAGTAAGTAATATTAGATGTAATATCTCTTTCTACAGAGTACAGAATGTTCATAATTCTGTAAAAGTTTAACAGCTTTTAATCAGCAAACTCTACATTTTATTTAATACATCCAAATATTTTTGTCTAAACCTTCTAAGACCCTTGATCTTAGTTTGTTTTTTAAATATGCTTACAATAATTCCCAAACTGAAAGGTAAATTTTGGAAAATATCATAAAACAATGAAGTACTGGTACTTCGGATCATCTGATCATTTCTCGTTTAGCTCAATCATTTTTTTATATAGTTACTGATAAATTGTTCATTTCTAATCAAACCTACAATATCCATTTGAAACATTTTAAATTGTAAAAAGATATTGAAATTCGCCAAATGATAAAGTTTACAACCTAATGATAATATTTGATGAAAATAGTAATAAATCAGGTTTGTAACAAAAGGAGTATCTTCTAATATTAGACACATTTGTTGTTAGCGTAAAGTACAGAAAACTTATCTCCACAAAAAAATGCATACTAATGTAAAGAGAGTTTCTCCAAATTTTTTATCTGTGAAATTGACACAAAAATATCCCGGTTACATTTTAGGTTAAATGTGCCATATCTAAACTGTACGAAAAAATTTGGCATATTTTTTCTTCAGTAATCTACAGAAAACCATATGGTTTGATGAAAATCGTCCAATTGGTACAATTGTCATTTTTTACACTTTATGTATGGAAAGATGGATACACACCTGCAGAAATTACTTAACAATTACAAACAACCTGTTAAAATTGAAATGAAATCGTAGACCACAAATTGGCTTTATGGTCTGACCATATGTACCTGTTTCACTTCACTATAGATGTAAATGTAATAATTTTTGCAGTAATGCCACAAATAATAATTAAATATGATTTTTAGTTCCAAGTTATGTTCATATATGACATTATGATACACCATTCGGATTTTATAATTATTATCGATGTTAAAAAAAAAAAAATTTCCTAATGATAAATATCTTACTTCCGGTAATCCATTTATCATAAAAACATTACACTGTTAGGCAGATGCCCCATTCCCCAGAAAACAGATACTGTATGTCCTAGAAAAGTAAGCTTAATTTAAGGCATTGAGTATCTATCGAAAGTCAAATGTCTTGTGACCGATTTTGATAGGAATTATTTCAAAAATATTCAACTGATCACAGAAAATACATTTATGTTTTGTTTGACATTCTTTTTCATAAAAACTCTTAAAAATGAAAGAAAACATTTAAAAATATAAAGAAAGCAAGTCTTATATTCATTAAAATAAATGTTTGTCCAACACTTTTGTTGCATATATTCACTTATGTAGGTAAAATCATTCACACTTGAGGGCAGCTATATTGTCTTTCATCTCAGATCTGCATTCAACAATCATTTAAAAACATTATTTTAATGTACACACATTATTTTAATGTACACAGAAAGAAACTCTGATTATTTTACTTTATTACTCTGCGGTCTATAAGCCTTAGATAGTAATATCATTATCAGAGATTATGTAAGTTAGATGGGGGAGTCACTAGTGTGCTTAGACTGTGTGTGAATAGATGTAGTTGTGTATAATACACAGGCTTGTGTATTCTACACAGAGCAGTCAGGAAGTAGGTGGCGTAGTAGTAGAAAAGGCAGCTTGGAGTAAGTAGGTCACCCATGATCACAATAGCCTTAAGGCTATACATAGCCTTAAGCTAAAAAGCTATGAGATACTTTCGATGTGTATTGGTTTTTATATAGTCAAATATGCCGTACACGGCTTCGTTGGCTAACACTATGATAACTCGCCTCCAGCTATTAGTGCGCAGACGCACGGCTTGGTCTCGCGGTAATCGTTCATCCGTTTACGATAACAACAGGTGGGTACGTGATATCGCGAGAACAGCCCTAGTTACTTATCCCAATTACATTTAAATCTCTGCTCTTTCTTATCCTGATCTTTTAGATACAGTCCTTGTTTATATCCTAATACATCCAACACACAACCATCCATAAATACTTTATATACTTCTTTTCACATTAATTTATATCATTACATAATTATAAATCCTTGTACACATCTATAGACAGGGGCGTTGCTAACAGGAAACTAAAATAAGTACGCAAATTGGTAAGCATTTTAGTGTTTTGGGGGTCCAGGGGTCTCCCCGGGAAAAACATTATGATTCAGAATGTCTGAGATGAGTTTTACAATGTATTTTGATGATTTTAAAGCGTTCTTAACATGGTAATTTTTCGTTTAAAGTTACGTGTACCTGCATTTAGAAAGGTAATTGTGAATGTCGTCATATCATTATGCAAACCTTCTCGATCTGAACATACCGGCTTCACACCATCGGCACATTCTTGTGTAACTTAAATTAATCTTTAAAGAGACATTTTTGAAATAGTAGAATCCCTTGATGGACATTTTAGTCTAGTTCATGTGTATTGAATTTTCATTATTAAAAGTTTGGACATTACCTGCTTGAACGGTTTAGGAAATGCACTCCGCATCGGAAATGTTTCTAAAATGAAGTATGAAAAATGTGCAAGAGGGCCCTTTTTTCTTTTCAAATGTGCATTTTTGGAACATTTCAGTCCGCAAAAACGGGGGAATGTGTCAAAAAGACATGTTTGGCCCCCCTTCCTGGTGATATACACTGTACAAGCTTTATTAATAATCTTATAATCATAACAAGTGATCACAGGGGGATCTTGGCGCTCACCAAAGATTGATCTATGTCTGAGAGATGAAAGGGGGATCTTTTCTATGCTTTTCAAACTTAAACTTCTTTTTTCTGCTTTTCAAACTTTAAACTATCAAATGTTGACCGATCAGTCTCAAAATGCTATAGGCAGAACTAGGGCCCTAGAAGAACCTATACATGAAAATTTGAAAACAATCCCTTGAGTATTTTCTGAGAAATAGTGGTAACAAACATCAACTGCCAAATCCAAGATGGCTGCCTGGAGGCCATATTGTTTTTTCTGATCAGTCTCAAAATCAGCATGACCCTCCTAGGGCCCGAGGGAAACTTACATATGAAATTTGAGACAGATCTCTTCTGTACTTTCTGAGAAATAGGGTAATAAATATCAACTGCCAAAATCCAAGATAGCTGCCTGGCGGTCATATTGTTTTCTATCTGTCTGAAAATTTGCATGACACTCCTTGTGCCCTAGGGGAACCTACATATGAAATTTGAGACAGATCCCTTCAGTACTTTCTGAAAAATAGCTGTAACATGCATTGTTTACAGACGGACGTCGGACCATGGACCACGGACCACAAAAGGGGATTTGAATAGCCCACCATCTGATGATAGTTGGCTAAAAACATCTGCACCAAAAAGCATAAGTTGTCTCCCTTATCTAGAAAACTATCAATATTTATAAGTATGTACATGGATTTATAAGTGATACGTCCTTGGTATGTACAATGTTTGATCATGTAATGTACTTAATGTTGAAATAGTGGCATCAAGACGAACAGGTGGTAATATATCTCGATCAAAGTATGGAACACAAACTCAGTTCTCCTAGGAATCTATAGCTTTTTATTTCAGGGTACAAAAGTGTAGATATGTGTACATTGAGAAAATATTGTGAGAAATGATAAGATATTTAAACATTAAAATCATTGAATTAACAACTGATATATAGAGACATTTCTAATGTTTGGAATAATGAAATGAATCCATTTTCATCTAATAAACCAAGTGCTATCTTTTATTTTTTCAAAACATAAATAATTCCCATATGAAGGATTCCCTTGATTACACGCAATCATGCATGATTATAGAAATTAAAGTGAAAAGTGGGGCAATGAAAACCAGTCTAAATGCATTCATTGGCCTTCCAAAAGTCCTTACATATCAAAACGAGAGTCAAGTTCAGCTTATGTTGTCCAGTTTCGACCATTGGAATTATGGAAAGAACTTGTGTAAATTTTGCACAGTTCTAAAAATAATTTTTTTGAAAACGAGACTGTGTGGAAATGTCAACACGGACATAGCCAGCTGGGAGGACATTTTAGGATTCCTGTAATATAAGTCAATTTCTTCGCATGCAGAGCGATTTTGATGGGAAATTTAGTTTTTCTGTTTTATAAGAAATTATACTGGATATATCAAAACAATTTTAACAACTTCAGCCTTCCTTTGCCCGACTATTCACTTTAAGTTGTGTAAAGGTGAGATCATCTTTTATCAAAGTTTCAAAAATATTTTGGAAATTGTGAATTAAATATGACTGTCTTGTTAACATGTAGAAACATTGAACAAGAAGTTTATGGGGAAAAAATTTATAGAATTTTGGATTTCATTCTTTTTATTTCAGATTTTTGGTATAGAGCAGAATTTGTACTTTTCAATAATTCTTCAGTTTTGCACTTTTCAATAATTTTTCATTTTCAAATTAAACAACTGCATGTTTTTCAGAGGTAGAAATTCACGAAACAACAATGTCTTAAGTGACAGTGAAATCGGGATATCAATCAGACAAGTAGAAATACAATTTCCTCAGTCAAAAATTACTGTTCAAACTGAAACATTAACGGCTATAGACTTTCAAACAACATACATGTAATATTAAATTTATGATAACAAGACATCACTGGTCAAAATTAAAAATTATCAATAGTTATGAATGACAATATTCATATTTATAAAAAAAAAATTTGTACATGATTATTGTGTAACTAGATTTCATTTCAGAAATACATTTGACAAAACAAGTTCACATTATCACATAAGCCATTAGATATAATCTGGTATAGTTAACAATCTGTCTGAAAAATGTACAAGTATTCTTAACACAAAAAATATTTACAACAGGAACAAAATATTGAATACAATTAATAGTTGTAATTTACCTGTGGAACAGGAACAAAATATTTAATACAATTAATAGTTATAATTTACCTGTCAGAAACAGGTAAAAACTTCAGAGCTAAACCAACATATACACACATGAATACTGGTGTAGTTGTTTGTTCTAGAAAAACACATACACACACATGTATACCGTAATTGTTCTAAACCAACACATACACACTTGTATACCGTAATTGTTTGTTCTAGACCAACACATACACACATGTATACCAGTAGTTGTTTGTTCTAGACCAACATATACACACATGTATACTGTAATTGTTTGTTCTAGACCAACACATACACACATGTATACCGTAATTGTTTGTTCTAGACTAACACATACACACATGTATACTGGTAGTTGTTTGTTCTAGACCAACACATACACACATGTATACCATAATTGTTTGTTCTAGACCAACACATACACACATGTACACCATAGTTGTTTGTTCAAGTCAGGAGATGTGTTAATTAATTATTGAAATGAAACGTTTTAACGCACAAGATAAAATTTGAGGAAAAGTAAGAAACAAACTTGAATGAGTAATCTTATTCAGCAGTGATGAGCAGTATCTTTCAACATTTCCTTTTTAAATGATTCAGTTCAAGGATCAAGGATTGTAACATGATTTGTTCCTTATGTCACAACAACTACAACGAAATTATCGCTTTGATCCAACACAAAAAAGGGACTTTATGAGTTAATAAAATTAACGGTATACACTCCTTAATTAGAAAAAGAAACAAAAGTGTGGTATTTCCTGTTTTTAGGGCCCCTCTCCCCTTCAGCTTCTCACTATACAATGAAATGATAAAAGCATCAATCAGAAACACTGAGAAATGATAAAAGATCATATATGGTTTGTGCACTTTTTTGGCCCCATAACTGATTAAATTGTTGGATTTCAGATCTAGACAACATCCCTGAAGTGATGTGGTACATGTATTTGTATATCATTGCATCTGGAAACTGTCCTAAAACTGCAGAAATTATATGCCTAGAAATCGCATCATTGACAAAACCTTTCATTTCTCCTTAATATGTATAACAATTCATTTACATTAAGTTTGTTCAAGATTAATTCCCACTCCACTGTAAATTGTCAAGGACATGGGCCAAAAAAATCACAAAATTTTCATCCTTAATTCATCCATAATTTGGATGGTTAGCTACCTTTTCTAACGACCAGTAATGTTCTGAATATTTGAAATATTCAGTACATAACTGGTCATTAGAAAACGTAGTGGTATTTATTTCAATACCACAACAGTGTATTTAATCACACTATATAAATTAAACAATTTCGGGGCCAAAAAGTGCCCAATTAATCCCAACAGTGTTTCAAGATCAATGTTAGTAATAGCACTGCGAAGTATTGTTTTCTAATGCCAAGAAAATTTCAAATAAATCAAACACATCAGAAAAATAAATATAACAAAGAAATGAAAAAAAGAACAAGAGGCCCATGGGCCTTAACGGTCACCTGAATTAGAATATATAATGAAACAAATAATAAAAGAAATGAAAGACATAAAAACACTATATGCTCTATTGCTGGGCCTTGAAGTTGGTCAGTGCATGATTTATAAATTTGACCTTTTTAGACTATGAAGAGTATTTGCTTCCATCAAACCTGTGAACTTAGAGGTATTTTTTGAAATTTTAATCAATTTGACCCTGTTTGGTCCTGCCCCTCTGGTCCCCCAGGGGGTCATCGAGGACGGATATGGATGTTAAAATGCTATATCTTAGGCTAATAATTCTAATCAAGTTTGACTAATTTCCTACGAAAATTGGGCAAATAATGTTCACAAATATGTTTTTCCTATATAAACTAAAGTAAACTTGACCCCTCCCCAGGGGGTAACGTAACACCCCAAGGTCATATAATTCACAGTTTTTATAAAACACCTGAAGACCTTTCCATCTATAATTATTTGATTCTACTATATCCAGAATTTTAGAAGATTTTTGAAGTTTAAGGCTATTTGACCCTTTTTTAGCCCCGCCCCTCTACCCCCAGGGGGTAGGCCAGGACCAATGTGGATATGATATTAAAATGCTATCTCAGGCTAATAATTCTAACCAAGTTTGATTCATTTCCTATGAAAATTCAGCAAAAAATGCTCATTAATGTGTTTTTCCTTTATAAACTATAGTAAACTTGACCCCCTCCCCAAGGGGAAACAGGAGATCCCAGGGTCATATAATTTACAATTTTTATAAACAAACTTTAAGATCTTTTTATCTATAAAGTGTATTTGATTATACCATTTCCAGAATTTTAAAAGAATATTTTTGAAGTTTTAGCCTATTTGACCTTTTTTGGCCCCGCCCCTCTGCCCCCAGGGGGTCGACCTGGACCAATATGGATATGATATTAAAATGCTATCTCAGGCCAATAATTCTAACCAAGTTTGACTCGTTTCAAATGAAAATTGAGCAAAAATGCTCATAAATGTGTTTTCCCCATATAAATTATAGTATAATTGACCCCCTCCCCAGGGGGAAATGTGAGACCCAAGGGTCATATAATCCACAATTTTTGTAAAGGACCTTAAGACATTTCTATTTATGAAAAGTATTTGTTTCTACCATTTCCAGAATTTCAGAAGAAGATTTTTGAAGTTTTAGCCTATTTGACCCTTTTTTAGCCCCGCCCCTCTGCCCCCAGGGGGTCGGCCAGAACCAATGTGGATATGATATTAAAATGCTATCTCAGGCTAATAATTTTAACCAAGTTTGACTCGTTTCCAATGAAAATTGAGCAAAAAATGCTCATAAATGTGTTTTCCCTATTAAACTATAGTAAACTTGACCCCCTCCCAAGGGGGAACGTGAGACCCCAGGGTCATATAATTCATAATTTTTGTAAAGGACCTTAAGACCTTTCTATTTATGAAAAGTATTTGATTCTACCATTTCCAGAATTTCAGAAGAAGATTTTTGAAGTTTTAGCCTATTTGACCCCTTTTGACCCCGCCCCTAAGGCCCCTGGGTGTCAGTCATAAAAAATTTGTTCATAGGATTAAATGGCCATCTCATACTGATAATTCTGACAACATTTGACTCATTTCCTATTACAAATGACCAAATAATGTTCAAAAAACTGTTTTCTCAATATAAAGTATAGTAAACTTAACCCTCTCCCCAGGGGGAAACTACAGACCCCAGGGTCATATAATTCACAATTTTTGCAAAGGACCTTAAGACCTTTCTATCTATGAAGAGTATTTGATTCTGCCACATCTGTGAGTAGAGAAGAAGATTTTTGAAATTTTACTCAATTTTACCCCTTTTGGCCCCTCCCACAGCCCCCTGGGGGTGGAGACAATAAATTCACAATTTTGATTGGCCTTATGCCTTAGAAGGTTTGTGCAAAATTTCATTGAAATTGCTTCAGCAGTTTTGGAGAAGAAGTCGAAAATGTAAATTGTTTACGGACATACGACGGACGACGACGACGGACGACAGGCGATTAGAATAGGTCACCTGAGACGACGTCTCAGGTGACCTAAAAATTACTACACTCATATTTCTGTTACTTATTATAATCAAACCCTTGTAATGTTTTCTTTCAATGAGAAGAAGATTCTTCATTATATCAGTTACCAATGACATTCGCAAAACAGTAACAAATTAGTAACGAACATGCCCAAATGTAATATGGATTTCAAAATTCAACTATATATGTACTATATTGGTAATTTTTGCAGTATTTTATAACAGAATAAACTACAGAGACAAAAATCCTCAAAAATTTCAACAACAAAAAAATAAAATGAAATAAAATCTTATTTGAATGCCGCCTATTACATGGCGTGAAAAAACTGAAAATCGAAATTTGAATTAATGTAAGTTAATTTGGTCAAACTTGTAAAAAATATATGCATAAGGAGTAAGTGACACATTGGGATGATAAAACAGACTCTCTTACTAGTCATCGTTTATCAAGCATACACTGTACACGCAGACAATTTCTGCAATGAGACGGAACATTTAATTTTTGTACAATTACACTTGTAATTCTTTAATGCAGTCCCTGACTAACTTATGATTTTCAGATACAAAGGAGGATGGGTTAGTACACTAATACCCTGATAGCAGTCAGTATAGTACCAGTATATAAACTTTGGACAGTATTTAGCCATTTATTATATGTGTACAAAATGTGTATGTTAATAGATAAAGGAATAAGGCTTAAAATTACTTTTGGAATCCAGGGGTTCAACAACTAGGCCTTAAAGTTTAAATGTTGATGTGTAAATAGTACTGACTGCTTATCTTACTGATCAGTCAGTGCTTCGTGGAGCTGTTGAGTTATCACACTAGAGTCACTCAACAGGAAGTTGGAGTGAATTTGTTATATAACAAAAGACATTGATCCTACTCTTAATAATACTAACAAATGTCCGTAACATCATCGTTATCATCATCTAAACATTCAAAGGTATTCTAAAGTGGTAATTTACAGACATATACATGGTATACTGATAAACCACAGACAGACTGAGAGTCTAAGATATCGCTAACACAGAAATTACTGTACCTAGTATACCTGGTAAGAACTGTGACTGAGAGTCTTAAGATGTCACTAACACAGAAATTACTGTACCTAGTTCACCTGGTAAGTACTGTGACTGAGAGTCTAAGATATTGTGTGACTGAGAGTCTAAGATGTCACTAACACAGAAATTACTGTACCTAGGATACCTGGTACGTACTGAGACTGATGAGAGTCTATGATATCGCTAACACGGAAATTACTGTACCTAGTATACCTGGTAAGTAATGTGACTGAGAGTCTAAGATATCGCTAACACAGAAACTACTGTACCTAGTATACCTGGTAAGTACTGTGACTGAGAGTCTAACATATCGCTAACACAGAAACTACTGTACCTAGTATACCTGGTAAGTACTGTGACTGAGAGTCTAAGATATCGCTAACAAAGAAACTACTGTACCTAGTATACCTGGTAAGAACTGTGACTGAGAGTCTTAAGATATCGCTAACAAAGAAACTACTGTACCTAGTATACCTGGTAAGAACTGTGACTGAGAGTCTTAAGATGTCACTAACACAGAAATTACTGTACCTAGTTCACCTGGTAAGTACTGTGACTGAGAGTCTAAGATATTGTGTGACTGAGAGTCTAAGAAATCGCTAACACAGAAATTACTGTACCTAGGATACCTGGTACGTACTGAGACTGATGAGAGTCTATGATATCGCTAACACGGAAATTACTGTACCTAGTATACCTGGTAAGTAATGTGACTGAGAGTCTAAGATATTGTGTGACTGAGAGTCTAAGATATCGCTAACACAGAAATTACTGTACCTAGTATACCTGGTAAGTACTGTGACTGAGAGTCTAAGATATTGTTAACACAGAAATTACTGTACCTAGGATACCTGGTAAGTACTGTGACTGAGAGTCTAAGATATCGCTAACACAGAAATTACTGTACCTAGGATACCTGGTAAGTACTGAGACTGATGAGAGTCTAAGATATTGTGTGACTGAGAGTCTAAGATATCGCTAACACAGAAATTACTGTTCCTAGTATACCTGGTAAGTAATGTGACTGAGAGTCTAAGATATCGCTAACACAGAAATTACTGTACCTAGTATACCTGGTAAGTAATGTGACTGACAGTCTAAGATATTGTGTGACTGAGAGTCTAAGATATCGCTAACACAGAAATTACTGTACCTAGTATACCTGGTAAGTAATGTGACTGAGAGTCTAAGATATCGCTAACACAGAAATTACTGTACCTAGGATACCTGGTAAGAACTGTGACCGAGAGTCTAAGATATCACTAACACAGAAATTACTGTACCTAGTATACCTGGTAAGTACTGTGACTGAGAGTCTAAGATATTGCTAACACAGAAATTACTGTACCTAGTATACCTGGTAAGTACTGTGACTGAGAGTCTAAGATATTGCTAACACAGAAATTACTGTATCTAGTATACCTGGTAAGTACTGTGAATGAGAGTCTAAGATATCGCTAACACAGAAATTACTGTACCTAGTATACCTGGTAAGTACTGTGACTGAGAGTCTAAGATATCGCTAACACAGAAATTACTGTACCTAGTATACCTGGTAAGTACTGTGACTGAGAGTCTAAGATATCGCTAACACAGAAATTACTGTACCTAGTATACCTGGTAAGTACTGTGACTGAGAGTCTAAGATATCGCTAACACAGAAATTACTGTACCTAGTATACCTGGTAAGTACTGTGACTGAGAGTCTAAGATATTGCTAACACAGAAATTACTGTACCTAGTATTCCTGGTAAGTACTGTGACTGAGAGTCTAAGATATTGTGTGACTGAGAGTCTAAGATATCGCTAACACAGAAATTACTGTACCTAGTATACCTGGTAAGTACTGTGACTGAGAGTCTAAGATATTGTGTGACTGAGAGTCTAAGATATTGCTAACACAGAAATTACTGTACCTAGTATACCTGGTAAGTACTGTGACTGAGAGTCTAAGATATCGCTAACACAGAAACTACTGTACCTAGTATACCTGGTAAGTAATGTGACTGAGAGTCTAAGATATCGCTAACACAGAAATTACTGTACCTAGTATACCTGGTAAGTACTGTGACTGAGAGTCTAAGATATTGCTAACACAGAAATTACTGTACCTAGTATACCTGGTAAGTACTGTGACTGAGAGTCTAAGATATTGCTAACACAGAAATTACTGTATCTAGTATACCTGGTAAGTACTGTGACTGAGAGTCTAAGATATCGCTAACACAGAAATTACTGTACCTAGTATACCTGGTAAGTCCTGTGACTGAGAGTCTAAGATATCGCTAACACAGAAACTACTGTACCTAGTATACCTGGTAAGTACTGTGACTGAGAGTCTAAGATATCGCTAACACAGAAATTACTGTACCTAGTATACCTGGTAAGTACTGTGACTGACAGTTTAAGATATTGTGTGACTGAGAGTCTAAGATATTGCTAACACAGAAATTACTGTACCTAGTATACCTGGTAAGTACTGTGACTGAGAGTCTAAGATATCGCTAACACAGAAACTACTGTACCTAGTATACCTGGTAAGTACTGTGACTGAGAGTCTAAGATATCGCTAACACAGAAACTATTGTACCTAGTATACCTGGTAAGTACTGTGACTGAGAGTCTAAGATATCGCTAACACAGAAACTACTGTACCTAGTCTACCTGGTAAGTACTGTGTCTGAGAGTCGTAGATATTGCTAACACAGAAATTACTGTACCTAGTATACCTGGTAAGTACTGTGACTGAGAGTCGTATATATCGCTAACACAGAAACTACTGTACCTAGTATACCTGGTAAGTACTGTGACTGAGAGTCTAAGATATCGCTAACACAGAAATTACTGTACCTAGGATACCTGGTAAGTACTGTGACTGAGAGTCTAAGATATCACTAACACAGAAATTACTGTACCTGGTATACCTGGTAAGTACTGTGACTGAGAGTCGTAGATATTGCTAACACAGAAATTACTGTACCTAGTATACCTGGTAAGTACTGTGACTGAGAGTCTAAGATATTGCTAACACAGAAACTACTGTACCTAGTATACCTGGTAAGTACTGTGACTGAGAGTCGTAGATATTGCTAACACAGAAATTACTGTACCTAGTATACCTGGTAAGTACTGTGACTGAGAGTCGTAGATATCGCTAACACAGAAACTACTGTACCTAGTATACCTGGTAAGTACTGTGACTGAGAGTCTAAGATATCGCTAACACAGAAATTACTGTACCTAGGATACCTGGTAAGTACTGTGACTGAGAGTCTAAGATATCGCTAACACAGAAATAACTGTACCTTGTATACCTGGTAAGTACTGTGACTGAGAGTCTAAGATATCGCTAACACAGAAGTTACTGTACCTAGGATACCTGGTAAGTACTGTGACTGAGAGTCTAAGATATCGCTAACACAGAAACTACTGTACCTAGGATACCTGGTAAGTACTGTGACTGAGAGTCTAAGATATCGCTAACACAGAAGTTACTGTACCTAGGATACCTGGTAAGTACTGTGACTGAGAGTCTAAGATATCGCTAACACAGAAATTACTGTACCTAGGATACCTGGTAAGTACTGTGACTGAGAGTCTAAGATATCGCTAACACAGAAATTACTGTACCTAGGATACCTGGTAAGTACTGTGACTGAGAGTCTAAGATATTGCTAACACAGAAATTACTGTACCTAGTATACCTGGTAAGTACTGTGACTGAGAGTCTAAGATATCACTAACACAGAAATTACTGTACCTAGTATACCTGGTAAGTACTGTGACTGAGAGTCTAAGATATCGCTAACACAGAAATTACTGTACCTAGTATACCTGGTAAGTACTGTGACTGAGAGTCTAAGATATCGCTAACACAGAAATTACTGTACCTAGTATACTGGTAAGTACTGTGACTGAGAGTCTAAGATATCGCTAACACAGAAATTACTGTACCTAGATACTGGTAAGTACTGTGATGAGAGTCTAAGATTGCTAGTATACTGGTAAGTACTGATGACTGAGAGTTAAGATATGCTAACACAGAAATTACTGTACCTAGATACCTGGTAAGTACTGTGACTGAGAGTCTAAGATATCTAACACAGAAATTACTGTACCTAGTATACCTGGTAAGTACTGTGACTGAGAGTCTAAGATATCGCTAACACAGAAATTACTGTACCCTAGTATACCTGGTAAGTACTGTGACTGA
The DNA here is from genome assembly GCF_041381155.1 of Argopecten irradians. Classification (NCBI taxonomy): domain Eukaryota; kingdom Metazoa; phylum Mollusca; class Bivalvia; order Pectinida; family Pectinidae; genus Argopecten; species Argopecten irradians. The sequence continues at coordinate 711,382 of NC_091142.1, read as the reverse complement.
GAGTCTAAGATATCGCTAACACAGAAATTACTGTACCTAGTATACCTGGTAAGTACTGTGACTGAGAGTCTAAGATATCGCTAACACAGAAATTACTGTACCTAGTATACCTGGTAAGTACTGTGACTGAGAGTCAAAGATATCGCTAACACAGAAATTACTGTACCTAGTATACCTGGTAAGTACTGTGTCTGAGAGTCTAAGATATCACTAACACAGAAATTACTGTACCTTGTATACCTGGTAAGTACTGTGACTGAGAGTCTAAGATATTGCTAACACAGAAATTACTGTACCTAGTATACCTGGTAAGTACTGTGACTGAGAGTCTAAGCTATTACTAACACAGAAATTACTGTACCTAGTATACCTGGTAAGTACTGTGACTGAGAGTCAAAGATATCGCTAACACAGAAATTACTGTACCTAGTCTACCTGGTAAGTACTGTGACTGAGAGTCGTAGATATTGCTAACACAGAAATTACTGTACCTAGTATACCTGGTAAGAACTGTGACTGAGAGTCTAAGATATCGCTAACACAGAAATTACTGTACCTAGTATACCTGGTAAGTACTGTGACTGAGAGTCTAAGATATTGTGTGACTGAGAGTCTAAGATATCGCTAACCCTAGAAATTACTGGACCTAGTATACCTGGTAAGTACTGTGACTGAGAGTCTAAGATATCGCTAACACAGAAATTACTGTACCTAGTATACCTGGTAAGTAATGTGACTGAGAGTCTAAGATATCACTAACACAGAAATGATAGTAGCAAACAAACCTTGCTCTGATTTCTCGAAACAAAAGTGCAGACTTAAGTCAAAGACTTAAGTTTTTCTCTTTATGTAATTTTAAAGAAAACGTATTGAGAAATTGGAGCCTGGTAAGAACTGTGGTAATTTGTATATAAACACTTTGATATGTAGAACAGGTTGCACTTTGTGCGTCAACAACAAGGCTATAAACATCCAACAAGTTTACATTTAATATAGCTATATAAATTATATGCATAAAAAAATACTTCTGCTTTCTCGCTTTCTGCATTCTCTATTTTCCAAAATTCATTCAACTTTCATATCCATACACTTACTGCAAATCTTTGTATTGTATCAGTGTTCACACTCTAATTATGACGTATTTCCATTTAAGCACACTATATATGCTAACTCATGAGTCTCATCATTAATATCCTTACTAACATAAATAAATGTATTTTTTTATCGTAAGTTCATTGTGTACTATATACTAAATAATCAGCCATTCTCTCTTTCTCTCTTTAAATTTAAGTTCTTTGTTCTCAGCTCTTGTTACAAAAGCTATGTTCTCAGTAACTCTTGGACTAAATGTATAATATAAATCATTGTGCGATAGAAACAATGGCCTTAATTGATATTAACATTCCATGTTCTACATACAGGTTACGTGGTAGTACCAATTATAGACATTGTAGCTAGATTTTGTTATCAAATCGATGCAATGAAACATATTTACATTTACTTCTCACGATCACTATAGAAATTAACCAAGACAAGTCTATCAGGCAATAAATGACGTTCAAAATGTAACCATTATGACGTCACTAATCTTGATATGGAAACTGTCAAAATGGCTGCTTCATCTTAGGGATAATATATTGATATTCTTCGTTAAACATCTTATCAAGTAAAAATATAGATATAAGCAATAAACTATGTTTTCACGGCAGCTATGGCCCATATAGAAGCCAGAGGTTTTGCAGACAATCATTTCACATCGCATGCTATTGTCCTAACGTGCAATATGAATATTGTCCTAGCATGCAATATGAATATTGTCTCCAACACTCTGGTATATGTACAGATCATAGATAAAACTATATTGTAATGGTTCCATTGTGATGTCATTGCTTTGTGAGCAAATTCTCTCTTTTTTTCTCTTAAATGTATGATATTATGCTCGCAAACACCTACCCATTATGGCAGATAACTTTGCAAAATGAACAAGGACATAGTCATTCAGATCCCCCGCCAATGGACAGCTAAATCAATTAATGCATTAATTTTATATGATAGTAAGAGTATAGGGAAAGTATTTTAAAACCCAACTGCAATTGAAGAATATATACAAAACATATTTATGTTTTTTTTAACAAAGTGAAACCAACTTTGAAAACATTTGCTTCTTTGAAAAATACCAGAATTGATCTTAGCTTTAACAAAGTTCAGTAGCTAACAGTGCGATTTTTGATTTGTTTTAAACAGCGACGAGTTACACAGGAATTAAGTGAATGTTCATAGCAATTGAGTTTGATATATCTGAGTTTCACTGCATGCATATTAAATAAAAAGTAAAGCATAATACAAAATTAGAAGTCCTACATAAAATGTGTCTATGAAATTTCATGGAAATATCTCTGCTGGTTTTAGAGTTGTGCTCCGGAAACGATTCTTACACAAAAATCTGCCATTTTCAGCAATGTTGCCATGGTTACAGAAAAAAGTACAAAAAGTGAAAACCTTAAAATAGCAAAAGGCACTACTAGACCATAAGACTAATGTGCCTATGGAGTTCTGTGCATATATCTCAACCAGTTTTCCAGTTATGCTGCGGAAACGAACCTGGTACAAAAATATGATATTTTCAGCAATGTTTCTATGGTTACGGAAAAAGTGCAAAAAATGAAAACCTAAAAATAGCAAAAGGCACTACTAGACCATAAGAACAATGTGTCTATGAAGTTTCATGGAAATATCTCTGCTGGTTTTAGAGTTGTGCTCCGGAAACGATTCTTACACAAAAATCTGCTATTTTCAGCAATGTTTCCATGGTTACAGAAAAAAGTACAAAAAGTGAAAACCTTAAATTAGCAAAAGGCACTACTAGACCATAAGACCAATGTGTCTATGAAGTTTCGTGGAAATATCTCTTCTGGTTTTAGAGTTATGCTCTGGAAAGAACCTGGTACAAAAATATGATATTTTCAGCAATGTTTCCATGGTTACGGAAAAAATGCAAAAAAATGAAAACCTAAAAATAGCAAAAGGCACTACTTGACCATAAGACCAATGTGTGCATGAAGTTTCGTGGAAATATGTTGACTAGTTTTAGAGTTATGCTCCGGAAACCATTCGTACGGACGGACAGACGGACGGACGGACTGACGGACGGACGGAACCCATTTGTATATCCCCCGCCAACTTCGTTGGGCGGGGATAAAAACAGAATATTCACACAGGAATCAATGTGTAGTACAGAAAAATCAACAGTTGTGGCCCACTCTCCATGCTGCCGGTATATTTCAGTATAAATTGCTCATCCTCAGTCCCAAGTGCAAATCGCTGTCAATTACATGCCCCTGCGTACATAGCCCACATTTCCTGCAATATCATGCAAAATTCAAAATTCAAATCGTTCTGATTTGATTGGTTCTGCTAGACGTTGAGGCAGAACTCTTGTCCAATATACTGTTAGAACAGACACCGTGTGATTTGAAAAGGTGCTGTTATTTCTTCCGTTGGTATCATATTCACATACCTTTTTTGGTTTGTCTTAAAGAGTTCAGATCACTTACATGCTTTTAAATTGTTCACTCATGTGCAACTAAATATATGAATATTTATAACCTCCTCAACAAATGTAGAACTTTATGAATATTTATTACATTCACAGTTAATATAAAACTTTATGAATATTTATTAGATCCACATTTAATATATAACTTAATGAATATTAATTAGATCCGCAGTTGACATAGAACTTTATGAATATTTATTAGATACACAGCGAGTGTGGCCTGTGTACCCAAGGATATTAAGTAAATGTCTGTGTGATTTACACCTGGAACTGAGGATTAACAATATGGAATGTAATAAAGTCTTATGTACAAATATCTAACAAGTTGGGGCGTGTCATCAAAGAAAGGTTGACAAGGATAAAGCAGTCAGAACATCCAGCTGGTCAAGTGATGAGGCCTCTCATACCTAGCGCTGCTTGATGCTTATGTTTAATTTTTAGTTTTTTGATTATTTGATGGCAAATTGTAACAAATTTGCTTGTTAGTTTCAAAACAGAGAAGCGTATGCTGTGATGATAGGAAATGGATGATTTGTCGGTTAAAAATGATCTATTTGAGAAAGAAGACATTTCATTATAAATAATTTGCTTGAGCATAGAGTAATTGAATTATGAGATCAATTTCCCCTACAAAGTGAATTATAAACACGATTCTTTCTGATGCACAATGATAACAGGTGATATTGTATTTAAGGGTCATGTTTCTTTGACTTTATTTTGACCCTTCAAATCTTTTAAATATTCATTTATGTTGAATATGCAAAAACATAAGTAGCAGACGACACACCGATGAAAACCTACACTGGCTTTGTAGAAATGATGAGTCTGAGTTTACATAATGTCCATGGTGGAAGTAATGTGTGACAAGTATTCCTCAACAAAGGTATCTCTGTTGGTATCCCAATCCCTACATCAGTAAAATGTTACAAAGAAAAACGCTTTTTGTACTGCAGACAACCTTAAATAAATGACATTTTCATGAAAACCTCATGTTTCAGTCCTTAATGCTTTCTTCTGGCAAGATTTTGTCCTTTACAGGACCTCTGACTTGATGTATGAGATGGAGAGAATGTTTGTGGTCTCCAATGGATACCATGACATACGATATTGAGAGAATGTTTGTGGTCTCCAATGGATACCATGACATATGACATGGAGAGAATGTGTGTGGTCTCCAATAGATACCATGACATATGACATGGAGAAAATGTTTGTGGTCTCCAATGGATACCATGACATACGACATGGAGAGAATGTTTGTGGTCTCCAATGGATACCATGACATTTGACTTGGAGAAAATGTTTGTGGTCTCCAATGGATACCATGACATACGACATGGAGAGAATGTTTGTGGTCTCCAATGGATACCATGACATACGACATGGAGAGAATGTTTGTGGTCTCCAATGGATACCATGACATACACCATTGGGAAATGTTTGTGGTCTCCAATGGATAACATGACATATGACATGGAGAGAATGTTTGTGGTCTCAAATGGATACCATAACATATGACATGGAGAGAATGTTTGTGGTCTCCAATGGATACCATGACATACACCATGGAGAGAATTTTTGTGGTCTCCAATGGATACCATGACATACACCATGGGGAGAATGTTTGTGGTCTCAAATGGATACCATAACATATGACATGGAGAGAATGTTTGTGGTCTCCAATGGATACCATGACATATGACATCGAGAGAATGTTTGTGGTCTCCAATGGATACCATGACATACGACATGGAGAGAATGTTTGTGGTCTCCAATGGATACCATGACATACACCATGGAGAGAATGTTTGTGGTCTCCAATGGATACCATGACATACACCATGGAGAGAATGTTTGTGGTCTCCAATGGATACCATGACATACACCATGGAGAGAATGTTTGTGGTCTCCAATGGATACCATGACATACACCATGGGTAGAATGTTTGTGGTCTCCAATGGATACCATGACATACACCATGGAGAGAATGTTTGTGGTCTCCAATGGATACCATGACATACACCACGGAGAGAATGTTTGTGGTCTCCAATGGATACCATGACATACACCATGGAGAGAATGTTTGTGGTCTCCAATGGATACCATGACATACACCATGGAGAGAATGTTTGTGGTCTCCAATGGATACCATGACATACACCATGGGTAGAATGTTTGTGGTCTCCAATGGATTCCATGACATGACGTAGAAACATGCTCTTCTTTTGTTAGCTCTTGGCTATATTGTGACTAAGTATGTGTCAATAGAGAACATTTTCCCTTCCAAAGGCCTTGATACACATATCAACAAGCTTGAGAATATTGCCAGCCGCTGAGTTGATCTGCTTTGCTATCTCCTCCGAGTTGAGATGATTTACATATATATCTGGTCTCTCAAAGCCTGCATCCAGAACCTGGTCAACCACCTGTAAAATGGACAGAATATTAGAATTGTTCCCTGTGTTGGGCCTTGACTACAAAATCACAACCAGGGGCAGGGGTTGGACAATTCACAAATTCCCCCAGGGGTTGGACAATTCATGAATTTCCCGGCAAAGGTCAGAAATTTATGAATTCCCCCTGGGGTTGAATGATTCATAAATTCCATAAGGGGTTGAGATCTTGTATACAAAGTATTGTCACTGTGCCACGAGTCCATCGACAGCACATCAGAATTGATCGTGTTATCAACAATGTATGACATGGTGTTATAACATGTTATAAATCAAGGTGCCAAGGCCACTGATAGATGCTGTGAATGAAGGACTCAAACAAAGGAATGAATGAAGAACTCAAACAAAGGAATAAAGAAAATGGTTTTGCATTTAAATATTGAATTTAGTATACTAAGTGTACAGTGTTAAATCAGGGAGTTAAACAAAATATATTTACAGTATATCTTGTTTATTATATGATATTTAAAGTTTTATTATATTTAAAGTTGATTCAATAACAATAAGTTGAATAACTCATTTTCCTGAAGTAAATTTTATATTGAAAATTTTAAATTATTTCTGAAATAACGATTTCAACACCAATAAAACCGGTCATAATCATTTTTTATGATTCTTTATTAATTACTAAAATTATCAATTTCATCAATATCTCTTCAAACATTTAAGAATATTTTCGGAAAAAATATAACATTAGAAATACATGTATTACCACTTCCGGGTATGTTTTGGTTCCCTTTCTAAAAAATTAACATGGGTTGCTTTGACGACTTTTGACTAATAAATCACAGCCAGATGTTTTGCCAAATAAAAGGTACATTATTTCGTTACGTATAACACTCAGATTTATTTTAAATTCACAAGAACACTAGTCGGTAACATAAAAAAAGGGTTAGGGTTAACCCTAAAAAAAATTTCATGTAATGCATCAGACTTCGAAAGACGCAGTAACTGGTTGGGGACATATTATCGCGAAGAACATATTATCGTGATTTTTGCTTTGCCGACTTTTGAATACCCGGTAATAATAAATCATGGCCAGATATTTAAACCAAATAAAAGGTACATTATTTGGTAACTTATAACACTCAAAATTCTTTTTTATTTAAAAGAACGATAACGTCAAGAAAACTAGATGCAATGCATCGGACTTTAGCAAGTCTTCGTAAGGCTACCCTACATTACACGGCAATATAAGTTCATTTGTCACTTTTAGTTGCTCGTACATATATAGATCTATATTATCATTATATTTTGTAAGTTTATGTTGATAAATTTTGTACATTTTCCTTTTCAATAAAACGCAGTTGTCGATTAACAAAAGGCACAACTCCCAGTGACCTATTAACTTTTACTGCGCAATGATATCACCAGACATAGTTCGTCAATGCAACCAAATTAAAAAAACTCTATAACTGTTATAAGAACTTTCTTTTGCAATTATCTTCCTAACATTTCATTACATTAACCCTTTACCACATGCAAACTAGTAGACTGCATCACCAGGCTTCCATGAGGAAAGTATACAATGTTCAATACGAACATTGTTGCAACATCTGTCGAGTGTCTGCACCATCTCAATGGCACTTTTTGAAGTTTTCAGTCTGGATTAATAATACATTTTTAAAGTTGGATTTATTTACTTTCATGTTTATTTTTGAGAAATATTTTGGTAATAAAGTCGCTTCAAATTGAATCAAACCACACAGTGATGCTATCATTTCCAAATATTATTCGATATGAGGACTTCAAAAATTATTGAAAACGTTTACAGGTCAGAAAATGGTCAATTTTCTCTGTCGGAAATGCTCAAAATATTGCTGATTTTTTATAACTTTTAGAAAAAAAATTGCACAAATTACTTGAAATATTGTAAACAAACTAATATATATCTGAATCATGGCTCAGTCAATATATTTGCTCTGAAAAACACTGTTATTTCTGCTTTGTCCGTGCCGGTTCACGACCTGTTCACTGCTACTTTCACTTTCTATCGTTCCGAGTAGTGTTTGTTGTGGGATGTTTGTACGTTATTTGCCGTTGAAAAATGCACGAAAATAATATATCAGCTTTAAATGAAGTATATTAAAGGTTTATTGAAGTTTTGACAACAAGTTTCTAACAAAATTATCAACACTCACGGCTGTAAACTCGCCAGTCCATTCCAACACGGCGTCAGGTAATGGCGATAGTACGGGACCTCGCCGTTCTTCATGACCGTCAGATTTTCGATCGGTCAAATTGAATAAAACATCGTCTAAATCATTGTCAGATTATATGCTTTTAGGCCTGTGATATTTAAATATCATGACATTGTACTTATAATTACAAATATCTGCCGTAATATCAACAACAGAAGCCATGATGGCGTCCCCGGTAACATGAGTGAAGCAGTGAACACATGTGTGATTTTCTCGGTTAATTTATTCAGAGTTTTATATAGTAACACTGTGCCGATTTTTGATTGGTTAGAAATTTGGTCACGTCTATAATTAGATTGTAAAGTCTGAACACAGGTGGCGCTTTTATCACGTGATACGAAGCTAGCAAAACATTGATAGTCAAAATGGCGTCCAGAGTCGCTTGCATTGAGATCGTGTACGGGCGTCCAGAGGCGCTTACATTGAGATGGTGCGGGGGCGTCCAAAGTCGCTTACATGGGGCAAGGGGTAAAGGCGTCCAGAGGCGCTTACAGGTGGTAAAGGGTTAACCGATCAGTAGCATGAATTACGTAAAATTGAAATAGACAATGTCTGACATACACAATCCAAAATCGACCGAAAGTCTGCCGCGGAGGAAGACATCGAAGAAGGCATTGTTTGTGATTTTTGGGACTATACAAGACACGTAGGGATACATAAATCATAGAGTCCCAACTGAACACTTAATTCATACCGCCTATAGTGCATATTTATGTACAAATTTAATGTTTGTGGTTTTGAATACTAAGGTTCGATTTATTCATACTATCAAGTAATATGTAAAATAAACAAAACAACATTTAATTTTCATAGCGGAGTGGTTTTATTGTTTAGATGTGCACAGGCTTGCCGAGCGTACCTAAGAATGCTGTTTCACAGCATCAAAAAGGTCAATCTTAAAATTTATCAATTATGTTGTATAAAGAAATTTTACCAATTTCATCTAGAATTACGTTTCTAACTGTTTCATTTTACCTTATCCAGCTGTACATAAGCAAACTTGAACGAATGCAAAAGAGAATACTTGGTATCATTCTAGACGAAGATTATACTGTATCAGGTGAGGAATTTCTTTGTAAATTAATATGGCTACCTTTTAGCAAAAGGGTAATATATAAGGAGTGTATTCTTATGTTCAAAGTTATCAACAAATTATGTCCTAATTATTTAGATTGTGACAATCTAGTATCCAATGTTCATGAAAAGAAGACTAGATCAGCCAGTACAGGGAAATATGTATTACCAAGATTTAAAACAGAAAAATTTAAGAGCTCATTTCAGAATAGTGGACCATCACTATGGAATGATCTGCCAGAGAGTGTTTCTAAAACTACAAAACTCTCTAAATTCAAATATGAATGCAAAAAACACTTTCTACATGTATCTCAATAATCACTGTTTCATTTGCTTCTTGATTCTATTTTAGTAAACCCAACACTTTTTGTTCTTTTCTTTTCTTAGTAAACTATCGTTAATTAATCAAACAAAATCAATTTTAATGCATGCTATAATAGCATATATTCAGTCAATTTTTATTCTTTTGTCATATTGGCATATATGTATATTAAACAATATATTATATACAATTCATTAAGATGTGATTTTTATTTTTCCATATATTTATGCACCATGAGCTTTATGAGTGCCTTTTTAATTTTTAATACTATTTTCTGTGATAAGCTGACTGTGATATCCATTATGATAATACATGTAACCCTTTAATATGTATTGTCTGTGATATATACAATGTTGTAAATATTGTATATTTTTATGTCGACCAATTGGAAGACGAGTCTCTGACTCAAAGTGTTATCGACTCTCAATAAAGTCTATTATTATAATGGTTACGCCGCATGAATTCACAACACAACAAAACTCTTTCAAGGTTAAAACTGGTGACAAATCAGCAAACAATAAATGGAGTGCGGGTCAGTTAATTATGAAATAATTCAGTTTAGATTAGGTGACTTAAGGATGTCCCAAAAGGTTGAGGTTAGCAGTAGAACCTGCCCACTGATTTACGTGAATTTAAATCTTCTAAAAAGGTGAATACATACATGCCATATTTTTCTAGGGGTGGTAAGGGAGATTGGTAACCATTTTAAGGGATTTTGGTCTCAAATAAGGGAGGTATACGCGCGACATATATGAATAAATTCTATATCTGCTTTTTTATGATGAAATTCTTTGCAAAATAAACACAAACACGTAATTTCATATTCTGTAACAATTTTGCTTCATTTAGGTATCAATTTTCACATTGCATTTGCTTTCTTTGCTTTTTGGATTTACAGCATTAGTCAGAGTGAAACAGTCTGCATTCATATTGAATTTTACTGAAATAAAGGAATGTGTGGTTTTGCAAAAGTAGTCACATCCCTATATCTACACCCAGTTCTAAAGCAGTTTTATTGTTCAAAATAGTAGAATGGGCTTTTTAATATATCTTTCACAACAACGGATTTTACAAGCACTAACAGTAGTATTCAAAATGAAATTATTGAAAAAAACAAAAAAAATCTTTTTAATTTGATTTATTCAAATTCGGTTACTTATGATATTTTTTAATTATTAATGTATTTTTTTTTAATTCACACCGAAATTCTTAAAAAAATAATACCTTTTCCATATTTAAAAACGTGATTATTAGGAATCCGGAATCTATAAAATCTGGATCATCCATTACAATTACCTAAAATGGCGGCCATTACAATTGCAAATATAGATAAGCCCATTTAACATTATAAAAGTGAGTAAATCATTTACAGTTGTAAGCAGTATTTGTTTTGTAGTAATGCTCACTAGCTGTAGTCATAAAATTTATTGAAAGGCCAGCTGATTGTTTTCTAGGCGGCCGATCGGCTGCTTGACTTCAGTTTACGTAAAATACAAACGTGAGTGAAAGTGACACCACGAGCCAAGGTGGAAATAGCCCAAGGCTGCTAATTAGGGCCACTGGGGTGTTGGTCAGGGGGTCAAGGAGTGGTTACTCTCTTGCTAAAATTAACCTAGGATGTACACAAATATGGCGGCGAAAATAAAACGGAGGGGTTTACGGAATACGGAAATTTAGACTCTTCTCACAGCAGACAATAAAAGGCTTTAAAATACGGGAGGTTTTGTCTCATTGTGGGAGGTATGGCATGTATGTGAATATCTAGAGTTATATTTGGTCACCATAATCATCATAGAACTAAATAACAAATACAGGAAGTTAATCCACAAATTCTTTTTTTCTTCCTTATGATATTAGCATATTCGACCCAATAAGCGCCCAGGGCATTTAAAAAATTGAAAAAAATGAAAAGGTGCTTAATAAGAAAAAAATATTGCAATCCTTTACAGTTTTGGTCTTTCTTTATGCCCAAGCAATTGAAATTGAGGTCTCAAGAGGGGGAGGGGTGCTTACTGGGTGGAATATGGTAGTTTATTTAGGTACTGACCTCCATGCCGAGAGAGCAGATGGAGTGGAGAGATTGTCCAGACTTTGCAGGACACTTGAAGCAGTACAGGGCCTTGTACACAACATTAGGAAACTGACAATGGTGAAAGTACCCCAGCAGGTCAAGGCTCGTGTCCTGGAACGCTTGGTCGGCATCAAAGTTGATCAGGTGACCTACCAATATAGAACCATCAGGACAAGTGAGCTATGAAAATATTATTTGGTTTAATTAATTTAACGTTCTATTAATCATTTAAGTGTCAGGTTTAGATGGTGAAGGAAGGCTGAAGTACTCACATTCTGGGTCGCGAGTTCAAATCACACATGATTTATTTGTTTAAATGTCATAGCAAAGGTCAGTAAGGATGTGCCAAGGTCAGTCAGGATGTGTCAAGGTCAGTCAGGATGTGCCAAGGTCAGTCAGGATGTGTCAAGGTCAGTCAGGATGTGTCAAGGTCAGTCAGGATGTGTCAAGGTCAGTTAGGATGTGCCAAGATCAGTCAGGATGTGTCAAGGTCAGTCAGGTTGTGCCAAGGTCAGTCAGGATGTGTCAAGGTCAGTCAGGATGTGTCAAGGATGTGTCAAGGTTAGTCAGGATGTGTCAAGGTCAGTCAGGATGTGCCAAGGTCAGTCAGGATGTGTCAAGGTCAGTCAGGATGTGTCATGGTCAGTCAGGATGTGCCAAGGTCAGTCAGGATGTGCCAAGGTCAGTCAGGATGTGCCAAGTTTAGGTATGGATTGGAGAATACATATAACTTATCTATTCACAGATGAAAAAGCCATCTTTGTGAATATAACCAGCTATCGTGGACTTTGATTTCTGACGAGAGGCAACTTACCTTTATAGCCAAGGTGGAGATTTTTGGAGTGGAGAGTCTTAGTTAGATACCAGAGGAGAACATACTCCAGCTGCATCTTCTCCATACGAGAAAACGGCACCGCAGTCGCCGTCATTCCATCCAGTTTGTTGAGGTACACTGATTCGTTTTTCACCACACGTGGAATTGACACAGTTAACAAACCTATGTAACGATAATTTAGAACAAGACTTATTGGTTTGGTGATGAAATACTAACAAATCTATGTAATGATGAATTAGAACAAGACTTATTGGTTTGGTGATGAAATACTAACAAACCTATGTAACTATAAATTAGAACAAGACTTATTGGTTTGGTGATGAAATACTAACAAACCTATGTAACGATAAATTAGAACAAGACTTATTGGTTTGGTGATGAAATAGTACATTAACAAACCTATGTAACTATAAATTAGAACAAGACTTATTGGTGTGGTGATGAAATACTAACAAACCTATGTAATGATAAATTAGAACAAGACTTATTGGCTTGGTGATGAAATACTAACAAATCTATGTAATGATAAATTAGAACAAGACTTATTGGTTTGGTGATGAAATACTAACAAACCTATGTAACGATAAATTAGAACAAGACTTATTGGTTTGGTGATGAAATACTAACAAATCTATGTAACGATAAATTAGAACAAGACTTATTGGTTTGGTGATGAAATAGTACATTAACAAACCTATGTAACTATAAATTAGAACAAGACTTATTGGTTTGGTGATGAAATACTAACAAACCTATGTAATGATAAATTAGAACAAGACTTATTGGTTTGGTGATGAAATACTAACAAACCTATGTAATGATAAATTAGAACAAGACTTATTGGTTTGGTGATGAAATACTAACAAACCTATGTAACTATAAATTAGAACAAGACTTATTGGTTTGGTGATGAAATTAGAACAAGACTTATTGGTTTGGTGATGAAATACTAACAAATCTATGTAATGATAAATTAGAACAAGACTTATATTGGTTTGGTGATGAAATACTAACAAACCTATGTAACGATAAATTAGAACAAGACTTATTGGTTTGGTGATGAAATACTAACAAATCTATGTAATGATAAATTAGAACAAGACTTATTGGTTTGGTGATGAAATACTAACAAATCTATGTAATGATAAATTAGAACAAGACTTATTGGTTTGGTGATGAAATACTAACAAATCTATGTAATGATAAATTAGAACAAGACTTATTGGTTTGGTGATGAAATACTAACAAATCTATGTAATGATAAATTAGAACAAGACTTATTGGTTTGGTGATGAAATACTAACAAACCTATGTAACGATAAATTAGAACAAGTCTTATTGGTTTGGTGATGAAATACTAACAAATCTATGTAATGATGAATTAGAACAAGACTTATTGGTTTGGTGATGAAATACTAAGAAACCTATGTAATGATAATTTAGAACAAGACTTATTGGCTTGGTGATGAAATAGTACATAAACAAATCTATGTAATGATAAATTAGAACAAGACTTATTGGTTTGGTGATGAAATAGTACATTAACAAATCTATGTAATGATAAATTAGGACAAGACTTATTGGTTTGGTGATGAAATACTAACAAACCTATGTAACTATAAATTAGAACAAGACTTATTGTTTTGGTGATGAAATACTAACAAACCTATGTAACTATAAATTAGAACAAGACTTATTGGTTTGGTGATGAAATACTAACAAATCTATGTAATGATAAATTAGAACAAGACTTATTGGTTTGGTGATGAAATACTAACAAACCTATGTAATGATAAATTAGAACAAGACTTATTGGTTTGGTGATGAAATAGTACATTAACAAACCTATGTAATGATAAATTAGGACAAGACTTATTGGTTTGGTGATGAAATACTAACAAACCTATGTAACGATAAATTAGAACAAGACTTATTGGCTTGGTGATGAAATACTAACAAACCTATGTAACGATAAATTAGAGCAAGACTTATTGTTTTGGTGATGAAATACTAACAAACCTATGTAACTATAAATTAGAACAAGACTTATTGTTTTGGTGATGAAATACTAACAAACCTATGTAATGATAAATTAGAACAAGACTTATTGGTTTGGTGATGAAATACTAACAAACCTATGTAATGATAAATTAGAACAAGACTTATTGGTTTGGTGATGAAATACTAACAAATCTATGTAATGATAAATTAGAACAAGACTTATTGGTTTGGTGATGAAATACTAACAAATCTATGTAATGATAAATTAGAACAAGACTTATTGGTTTGGTGATGAAATACTAACAAACCTATGTAACGATAAATTAGAACAAGTCTTATTGGTTTGGTGATGAAATACTAACAAATCTATGTAATGATGAATTAGAACAAGACTTATTGGTTTGGTGATGAAATACTAAGAAACCTATGTAATGATAAATTAGAACAAGACTTATTGGTTTGGTGATGAAATACTAACAAATCTATGTAATGATAAATTAGAACAAGACTTATTGGTTTGGTGATGAAATAGTACATTAACAAATCTATGTAATGATAAATTAGAACAAGACTTATTGGTTTGGTGATGAAATACTAACAAACCTATGTAACGATAAATTAGAACAAGACTTATTGGTTTGGTGATGAAATACTAACAAACCTATGTAACTATAAATTAGAAACAAGACTTATTGGTTTGGTGATGAAATACTAACAAACCTATGTAATGATAAATTAGAACAAGACTTATTGGTTTGGTGATGAAATACTAACAAATCTATGTAACTATAAATTAGAACAAGACTTATTGGTTTGGTGATGAAATACTAACAAACCTATGTAACGATAAATTAAAACAAGTCTTATTGGTTTGGTGATGAAATACTAACAAATCTATGTAATGATGAATTAGAACAAGACTTATTGGTTTGGTGATGAAATACTAAGAAATCTATGTAACTATAAATTAGAACAAGACTTATTGGTTTGGTGATGAAATACTAACAAATCTATGTAACGATAATTTAGAACAAGACTTATTGGCTTGGTGATGAAATACTAACAAACCTATGTAACGATAAATTAGAACAAGACTTATTGGTTTGGTGATGAAATACTAACAAACCTATGTAACTATAAATTAGAACAAGACTTATTGTTTTGGTGATGAAATACTAACAAACCTATGTAACGATAAATTAGAACAAGACTTATTGGTTTGGTGATGAAATACTAACAAATCTATGTAATGATGAATTAGAACAAGACTTATTGGTTTGGTGATGAAATAGTACATTAACAAATCTATGTAACGATAAATTAGAACAAGACTTATTGGTTTGGTGATGCAATACTAACAAATCTATGTAACGATAAATTAGAACAAGACTTATTGGTTTGGTGATGAAATAGTACATTAACAAATCTATGTAACGATAAATTAGAACAAGACTTATTGGTTTGGTGATGAAATAGTACATTAACAAATCTATGTAATGATAAAATTAGAACAAGACTTATTGGTTTGGTGATGAAATACTACATATGTTTGGTGATGAAATACTAACAAACCTATGTAACTATAAATTAGAACAAGACTTATTGGTTTGGTGATGAAATACTAACAAACCTATGTAACGATAAATTAGAACAAGACTTATTGGTTTGGTGATGCAATACTATCAAATCTATGTATTGATAAATTAGAACAAGACTTATTGGTTTGGTGATGAAATAGTACATAAACAAATCTATGTAATGATAAATTAGAACAAGACTTATTGGTTTGGTGATGAAATACTAACAAATATATGTAATGATAAATTAGAACAAGACTTATTGGTTTGGTGATGAAATAGTACATAAACAAATCTATGTAATGATAAATTAGAACAAGACTTATTGGTTTGGTGATGAAATACTAACAAATCTATGTAATGATAAATTAGAACAAGACTTATTGGTTTGGTGATGAAATACTAACAAACCTATGTAATGATAAATTAGAACAAGACTTATTGGTTTGGTGATGAAATACTAACAAACCTATGTAATGATAAATTAGAACAAGACTTATTGGTTTGGTGATGAAATACTAACAAACCTATGTAATGATAAATTAGAACAAGACTTATTGGTTTGGTGATGAAATAGTACATAAACAAACCTATGTAATGATAAATTAGAACAAGACTTATTGGCTTGGTGATGAAATACTAACAAACCTATGTAAAGATAAATTAGAACAAGACTTATTGGTTTGGTGATGAAATAGTACATTAACAAACCTATGTAACTATAAATTAGAACAAGACTTGTTGGTTTGGTGATGAAATACTAACAAATCTATGTAATGATAATTTAGAACAAGACTTATTGGTTTGGTGATGAAATACTAACAAACCTATGTAACGATAAATTAGAACAAGACTTATTGGTTTGGTGATGAAATACTAACAAACCTATGTAACGATAAATTAGAACAAGACTTATTGGTTTGGTGATGAAATACTAACAAACCTATGTAATGATAAATTAGAACAAGACTTATTGGTTTGGTGATGAAATACTAACAAACCTATGTAACGATAAATTAGAACAAGACTTATTGGTTTGGTGATGAAATACTAACAAACCTATGTAATGATAAATTAGAACAAGACTTATTGGTTTGGTGATGAAATACTAACAAACCTATGTAACTATAAATTAGAACAAGACTTATTGGCTTGGTGATGAAATACTAACAAACCTATGTAACGATAAATTAGAACAAGACTTATTGGTTTGGTGATGAAATAGTACATTAACAAACCTATGTAATGATAAATTAGAACAAGACTTATTGGTTTTGGTGATGCAATACTATCAAACCTATGTAAATGATAAATTAGAACAAGACTTATTGGTTTGGTGATGAAATAGTACATAAACAAATCTATGTAATGATAAATTAGAACAAGACTTATTGGTTTGGTGATGAAATACTAACAAATATATGTAATGATAAATTAGAACAAGACTTATTGGTTTGGTGATGAAATACTAACAAACCTATGTAACGATAAATTAGAACAAGACTTATTGGTTTGGTGATGAAATAGTACATTAACAAACCTATGTAATGATAAATTAGAACAAGACTTATTGGTTTGGTGATGAAATACTAACAAACCTATGTAATGATAAATTAGAACAAGACTTATTGGTTTGGTGATGAAATACTAACAAATCTATGTAATGATAAATTAGAACAAGACTTATTGGTTTGGTGATGAAATACTAACAAACCTATGTAATGATAAATTAGAACAAGACTTATTGGTTTGGTGATGAAATACTAACAAACCTATGTAATGATAAATTAGAACAAGACTTATTGGTTTGGTGATGAAATACTAACAAACCTATGTAATGATAAATTAGAACAAGACTTATTGGTTTGGTGATGAAATACTAACAAATCTATGTAATGATAAATTAGAACAAGACTTATTGGTTTGGTGATGAAATACTAACAAATCTATGTAATGATAAATTAGAACAAGACTTATTGGTTTGGTGATGAAATACTAACAAACCTATGTAATGATAAATTAGAACAAGACTTATTGGTTTGGTGATGAAATACTAACAAATCTATGTAATGATAAATTAGAACAAGACTTATTGGTTTGGTGATGAAATACTAACAAACCTATGTAACGATAAATTAGAACAAGACTTATTGGTTTGGTGATGAAATACTAACAAATCTATGTAATGATAAAAATAGAACAAGACTTATTGGTTTGGTGATGAAATACTAACAAATCTATGTAATGATAAAAATAGAACAAGATTTATTGGTTTGTGATGAAATACTAACAAATCTATGTAATGATGAATTAGAACAAGACTTATTGGTTTGGTGATGAAATACTAACAAACCTATGTAATGATAAAAATAGAACAAGACTTATTGGTTTGGTGATGAAATACTAACAAACCTATGTAATGATAATTTAGAACAAGACTTATTGGTTTGGTGATAAAATAGTACATTAACGACCTATGTAACTATAAATCAGAACAAGAACACTGACTTGTCAAAAAGGGCCCCGCTCAATGTGCCACTTTTGGTTTGGTGATAAAATATATTTTTTATGTATGTTTGTCAAAAAGGGCCCCGCTCAATGTGCCTTCTTTTTTTTTTTTGTATGTTTTGCGTCTGATAGTCTTAATAATCAAACTAATTCCCAACAAACTTCTAACCTTGAAGAAGTGTAATGAAATGAATGACACCTGTCCAAAATTAAAAGGAATCCCCAATGTGAATCAGTATATCAATATACTGTAACCAACTGAAAGCATGTAACCGTCTGTCAGTGTACGATATGATACGGTCATTTTATGGACACCTCTGTATAAAGGCATTTGTGTAAGTGTTGTCCCTGGAGTGTTTGACTACTTTAAATAAGATATCCTCAATCTTTACCTGTTACTGGGCCAAATATGAGATACTAAATCTTTACCTTGTACTGAGCCGAATAAGACATCCTAAATCTTTACCTGGTACTGAGCCCAATAAGAGATCCTAAATCTGTACCTGTCACTGAGCCAAATAAGAGATCCGAAATCTTTACCTGGTACTGGGCCAAACAAGAGATCCTAAATCTTTACGTGTTACTGAGCCAAATAAGAGATCCTAAATCTTTACCTGTTACTGGGCCAAACAAGAGATCCTAAATCTTTACGTGTTACTGAGCCAAATAAGAGATCCTAAATCTTTACCTGTTACAGGGCCAAATAAGAGATCCTAAATCTTTACCTGTTACAAGGCCAAACAAGAGATCCTAAATCTTAACCTGGTACTGAGCCAAATAAGATCCTAAAACTTTAACTGTTACTGAGCCAAATAAGAGATCCTAAATCTTTACCTGGTACTGGGCCAAACAAGAGATAATAAATCTTTACTTGTTACAGGGCCAAATAAGAGATCCTTAATCTTTACCTGTTACAGGGACAAACAAGAGATCCTTAATCTTTACCTGGTACTGAGCCAAATAAGAGATCCTAAAACTTTACCTGTTACAAGGCCAAATAAGAGATCCTAAATCTTTACCTGGTACTGGGCCAAACAAGAGATCATAAATCTTTACCTGTTACAGGGCCAAATAAGAGATCCTTAATCTTTACCTGTTACAGGGACAAACAAGAGATCCTTAATCTTTACCTGGTACTGAGCCAAACAAGAGATACTAAATCTTTACCTATTACTGGGACAAATAAAAGATACTAAATATTTACCTGTTAATGGGCCAAATAAGAGATCCTAAATCTTTACCTGGTACTGAGCCAAACAAGAGATCCTAAATCTTTACCTGGTACTGAGCCAAATAAGAGATACTAAATCTTTACCCGTTAATGGGCCAAATAAGAGATCCTAAATCTTTACCTGTTCCTAAGCCAAATAAGAGATCCTAAATCTTTACCTGGTACTGAGCCTAATAAGAGATACCAAATCTTTAACTGTTCCTGAGCCAAATAAGAGATCATAAATCTTTACCTGTTACAAGGCCAAACAAGAGATCCTTAATCTTTACCTGTTACTAGGCCAAATAAGAGATCCTAAATCTTTACATGTTACTGAGCCAAACAAGAGATCCTAAATCTTTACCTGTTAATGAGCCAAACAAGAGATCCTAAATCTTTACCTGGTACTGAGCCAAATAAGAGATCCTAAATCTTTACCTGGTACTGGGCCAAACAAGAGATCCTAAATCTTTACCTGTTACAAGGCCAAACAAGAGATCCTAAATCTTTACCTGGTACTGAGCCAAATAAGAGATACTAAATGTTTACCTGTTACTGGGCCAAATAAGAGATCCTAAATCTATACCTGGTATTGAGACAAATAAGAGATACTAAATCTTTACCTGTTACTGGGCCAAATAAGAGATCCCAAATCTTTACCTGTTACTGAGCCAAATAAGAGATACTAAATGTTTACCTGTTACTGAGCCAAACAAGAGATCCTAAATCTTTACCTGGTACTGAGCCAAATAAGAGATACTAAATATTTACCTGGTACTGGGCCAAATAAGGGATCTTAAATCTTTACCTGTTACTGAGCCAAATAAGAGATCCTAAATCTTTACCTGGTACTGGGAAAAACAAGAGATCCTAAATCATAACCTGTTACAAGGCCAAATAAGAGATCCTAAATCTATACCTGGTATTGAGACAAATAAGAGATACTAAATCTTTACCTGTTACTGGGCCAAATAAGAGATCCCAAATCTTTACCTGTTACTGAGCCAAATAAGAGATACTAAATCTTTACCTGTTACTGAGCCAAACAAGAGATCCTAAATCTTTACCTGGTACTGAGCCAAATAAGAGATACTAAATATTTACCTGGTACTGGGCCAAATAAGGGATCTTAAATCTTTACCTGTTACTGAGCCAAATAAGAGATCCTAAATCTTTAACTGGTACTAGGCCAAACAAGAGATCCTATATCTTTACCTGTTACTGAGCCAAACAAGAGATCCTAAATCTTTACCTGGTACTGGGAAAAACAAGAGATCCTAAATCATAACCTGTTACAAGGCCAAATAAGAGATCCTAAATCTTTTCCTGGTACTGGGCCAAACAAGAGATCCTAAATCTTTACCTGGTACTGAGCCAAATAAGAGATCATTAATCTTTACCTGGAACTGGGCCAAATAAGAGATCCTAAATATTTACCTGTTACAAGGCCAAACAAGAGATCCTAAATCTTTACCTGGTTCTGGGCCAAACAAGAGATCCTAAATCTTTACCTGTTACAAGGCCAAACAAGAGATCCTAAATCTTTACCTGGTACTGAGCCAAATAAGAGATACTAAATGTTTACCTGTTACTGGGCCAAATAAGAGATCCTAAATCTTTACCTGGTACTGAGCCAAATAAGAGATACTAAATCTTTACCTGTTACTGAGCCAAACAAGAGATACTAAATCTTTACCTGTTCCTGAGCCAAATAAGAGATCCTAAATCTTTACCTGGTACTGGGCCAAAC
The DNA here is from genome assembly GCF_041381155.1 of Argopecten irradians. NCBI lineage: Eukaryota > Metazoa > Mollusca > Bivalvia > Pectinida > Pectinidae > Argopecten > Argopecten irradians. The sequence goes on along the minus strand of NC_091142.1, from coordinate 689,823 downwards.
AAGAGATCCTAAATCTTTACCTGGTACAAGACCAAACAAGAGATCCTAAATCTTTACCTGGTACTGGGCCAAACAAGAGATCCTAAATCTTTACCTATTAATGAGCCAAATAGGAGATCCTAAATCTTTACCTGTTACTGAGCCAAACAAGATATCCTAAATATTTACCTATTAATGAGCCAAATAGGAGATTCTAAATATTTACCTGTTAATAGGCCAAATAAGAGATCCTAAATCTTTACCTGTTACTGAGCCAAATATGAGATCATAAATCTTTACCTGGTACTGGGCCAAACAAGAGATCCTAAATCTTTACCTGTGACTGAGCCAAACAAGAGATCCTTAATCTTTACCTGGTACTGAGTCAAATAAAAGATACAAAATATTTACCTGTTACTGGGCCAAATAAGAGATCATAAATCTTTACCTGGTACTGGGCCAAACAAGAGATCCTAAATCTTTACCTGTTAATGAGCCAAACAAGAGATCCTAAATCTTTACCTGGTACTAAGCCAAATAAGAGATCCTAAATCTTTACCTGGTACTGGGCCAAACAAGAGATCCTAAATCTTTACCTGTTACAAGGCCAAACAAGAGATCCTAAATCTTTACCTGGTACTGAGCCAAATAAGAGATACTAAATGTTTACCTGTTACTGGGCCAAATAAGAGATCCTAAATCTTTACCTCTTCCTGAGCCAAATAAGGGATCCTAAATTTTTACCTGGTAATGAGTCAAATAAGTGATACTTAATCTTTTCCTGTTACTGAGCCAAACAAGAGATCCTAAATCTTTACCTGGTACTTGGCCAAACAAGAGATCCTAAATCTTTACCTGTTACTGAGCCAAACAAGAAATCCTAAATCTTTACCTGTTACTGAGCCAAATAAGAGATCCTAAATCTTTACCTAGTACTGAGCTAAATAAGAGATACTAAATCTTTACCTGTTACTGAGCCAAACAAGAGATCCTAAATCTTTACCTGTTAATGGGCCAAACAAGAGATCCAAAATCTTTACCTGGTACTGGGCCAAACAAGAGATCCTAAATCTTTACCTGTTAATGAGGTAAATAAGAGATCCTAAATCTTTACTTAGTACTGGGCCAAACAAGAGATCCTAAATCTTTACCTGGTACTGGGCCAAACAAGAGATTCTAAATCTTTACCTGTTAATGAGCCAAAAAAGAGATCCTAAATCTTTAACTGGTACTGGACCAAATAAGAGATCCTAAATCTTTACCTGTTAATGGGCCAAACAAGAGATCCTAAATCTTTACCTGGTACTGGGCCAAACAAGAGATACTAAATCTTTACCTGTTAATGAGCCAAAAAAGAGATCCTAAATCTTTAACTGGTACTGGACCAAATAAGAGATTCAAATCTTTACCTGTTAATGGGCCAAACAAGAGATCCTAAATCTTTACCAGATACTGGGACAAATAAGAGATACTAAATATTTACCTGGTACTGGGCCAAACAAGAGATACTAAATCTTTACCTGTTAATGAGCCAAAAAAGAGATCCTAAATCTTTAACTGGTACTGGACCAAATAAGAGATTCAAATCTTTACCTGTTAATGGGCCAAACAAGAGATCCTAAATCTTTACCAGATACTAGGCCAAATAAGAGATTCTTACTCTTTACCTGTTAATGAGCCAAATAAGAGATACTAAATCTTTACCTGGTACTGAGCTAAATAAGAGATACTAAATCTTTACCTGTTAATGAGCCAAATTCTGATTTTTGAGTTTCCAGGACACTTCTCCAGGCACTGTCCCCTTTGACCAGCTCCAGGTCACTCTTGGACAAGGACCACAACATGGATGGCGGAGTATGGTATAACTACAAAATCAGTACATATTGTTACCTTGAGAATGTTTTTAATTTCTTGTTTTCTCTTCAAATTAAAAACAGACTTACAACAAGGGGCCGTAAAGAGTGGCATGATCCCTCGGGCCCCGCAGTTGATATAAAAACCCAAGTACATCAAGGTCAAAGTAACAATTATTCAAGTATAACTTTAAATGTATGCGAGTATTTAAACAAGAGCTGTTGGAAAACAGCAAAGCTCGCCTATTCAGAAGAAGTTGATGTTAAAGTATTTACTATTTAAAAATATCAAGCAGTGCCCTCAGTCTATATTATTTCAACACGGAAATATGACAAATTAACAGACTCAAAAACCCCCTAAAGGGCCCCAAATTGGTTGTATTATCACGTACAGCATCCATACACATTAGGAAAATAAAATCATAAACATTTATGATGACTTAAGCTTAAACAACAGACAAAATAGAAACTTGCTCAAAAACTTTAACATGGAAATATGACAAATTAACAGACTCAAAAAACCCCTAAAGGGCCCCAAATTGGTTGTATTATCACGTTCAGCATCCATACGCATTAGGAAAATAAAATCATAAACATTTATGATTACTTAAGCTTTAACAATTGACGAAACAGAAACTTGCTCAAAAACTTTAATGCGAAATGGGACGCCAACGCTGACGCCGGGGTGACAACATTAGCTCCCCCTATTCTTCGAATAGGCGGGCTAAAAAATAAATAAATAACAGCAGGTTACAAAAAGAAATAGTAATTTAATATTTTTGAGGTTTTTTTTTTGACATAGTAAAAGATAAAATTAAAAAAACTGAAGGTCTGCAACAGCAAAAGGCACAACTTAGGTACTTGTCTGATACATACAGAAAGTTTCATGGAGCTGCGTTGAATGGTTTTGGAGTTATAGTCGGAAACAAAAGGAAACAGTTATTTGGTTTTTTTGACTAAGTTTGCTTGGTAATAGAAAAAACACCTAACATGGAAGGTCCGCAATAGTAATAGGCACAATTAGGGCACTTGTCTGATGCATACAAAAAGTTTCAAGGAACTGCGTTGAACGGTTTTTGAGTTATAGCCTGGAAAAGAATCTCGGACAGATGGAAGGAAGGACGGATGGACAGATTCAAAAACAATATCCCCCCACAATCCAGCTTACATTCCCCTAGTCCATCAATCCTTTGACTATAAGGCTATTACTTACTCCCAGGATTCTGTCCAGTCGGAATGATAACATGTGAGCTATATGGTACTGTAGTGGTCCCATCTCAGCCAGGAAGACGCCTCGGAGGAACTGCTTCTCCGTCTGCATTCCCTGAAGATCGACGATGAGCTTGCCTCCGATATTTGAGTTGACCTTGGTTTTCCTCATGTCGTGTGCTTTTATGATTTTCTGAGTGAGCATCTTGGCCTCCCAATCACCGTCACTGAATCCTGTAAAGAGTTAAACATAAAATTGCTACACTGTAACGAGTTAATCATAAAATTGCTACACTGTAATGAGTTAAACATAAACTTGTCACGCTGTAATGAGTTAAACATAAACTTGTCACACTGTAACGAGTTAAACATAAACTTGCCATGATGTAACGAGTTAAACATAAACTTGCCACACTCTTAACAAGTTAAACATAAACTTGCCACACTGTAACGAGTTAAACATAAACTTGTCACACTCTTAACAAGTTAAACATAAACTTGCCATGATTTAACGAGTTAAACATAAACTTGCCACACTCTTAACAAGTTAAACATAAACTTGCCACACTGTAACGAGTTAAACATAAACTTGCCACACTGTAACGAGTTAAACATAAACTTGTCACACTGTAACGAGTTAAACATAAACTTGCCATGATGTAACGAGTTAAACATAAACTTGCCATGATGTAACGAGAGTTAAACATAAACTTGCCATGATGTAACGAGTTAAACATAAACTTGTCACACTGTAAGAGTTAAACATAAACTTGCCATGATGTAACGAGTTAAACATAAACTTGCCATGATGTAACAAGTTAAACATAAACTTGTCACACTATAACAAGTTACACATAAACTTGCCATGATGTAACGAGTTAAACATAAACTTGCCATGATGTAACAAGTTAAACATAAACTTGTCACACTCTAACGAGTTAAACATAAACTTGCCATGATGTAACGAGTTAAACATAAACTTGTCACACTCTAACGAGTTAAACATAAACTTGTCACGCTGTAATGAGTTAAACATAAACTTGTCACACTGTAACGAGTTAAACATAAAATTGCCATGATGTAACGAGTTAAACATAAACCTGCCATGATGTAACGAGTTAAACATAAACTTGTCACACTCTAACTATTAAACATAAACCTGTCACACTCTAACGAGTTAAACATAAACCATTAAACATAACTTGTCACACTCTAACGAGTTAAACATAAACTTGCCATGATGTAACAAGTTAAACATAAACTTGTCACACTCTAACGAGTTAAACATAAACTTGCCATGATGTAACGAGTTAAACATAAACTAGTCACACTCTAACGAGTTAAACATAAACTTGTAACATTGTAACGAGTTACTTGCCACACTATAACAAGTTACACATAAACTTGCCACGCTGTAATGAGTTAAACATAAACTTGTCACACTCTTAACAAGTTAAACATAAACTTGCCATGATGTAACGAGTTAAACATAAACTTGTCACACTCTTAACGAGTTAAACATCAACTTGCCATGATGTAACGAGTTAAACAAACATAAACTTGTCACACTCTTAACGAGTTAAACATAAACTTGCCATGATGTAACGAGTTAAACATTAAACTTGTCACACTCTTAACGAGTTAAACATAAACTTGTCACACTCTACGAGTTAAACATAAACTTGCCAGTTAACAAGTTAAACATAAACTTGTCACACTCTAACGAGTTAAACATAAACTTGCCATGATGTAACAAGTTAAACATAAACTTGTCACACTCTAACGAGTTAAACATAAACTTGCCATGATGTAACGAGTTAAACATAAACTTGCCATGATGTAACGAGTTAAACATAAACTTGTCACACTCTAACGAGTTAAACATAAACTTGCCATGATGTAACGAGTTAAACATAAACTTGTCACACTCTTAACGAGTTAAACATAAACTTGTCACACTGTAACGAGTTAAACATAAACTTGCCACACTCTTAACGAGTTAAACATAAACTTGCCATGATGTAACGAGTTAAACATAAACTTGTCACACTCTTAACGAGTTAAACATAAACTTGTCACACTCTAACGAGTTAAACATAAACTTGCCATGATGTAACGAGTTAAACATAAACCTGCCATGATGTAACGAGTTAAACATAAACTTGTCACACTCTAACGAGTTAAACATAAACCTGTCACACTCTAACGAGTTAAACATAAACTTACCATACTCTAACGAGTTACACATAAACTTGCCATGCTGTAATGAGTTAAACATAAACTTGTCACACTCTTAACAAGTTAAACATAAACTTGCCATGATGTAACGAGTTAAACATAAACTTGTCACACTCTTAACGAGTTAAACATCAACTTGCCATGATGTAACGAGTTAAACAAACATAAACTTGTCACACTCTTAACGAGTTAAACATAAACTTGCCATGATGTAACGAGTTAAACATAAACTTGTCACACTCTTAACGAGTTAAACATAAACTTGTCACACTCTAACGAGTTAAACATAAACTTGCCATGATGTAACGAGTTAAACATAAACTTGCCATGATCTAACGAGTTAAAACATAACTTGCCATGATGTAACGAGTTAAACATAAACTGTCACACTCTAACGAGTTAAACATAAACTTGTAACATTGTGTAACGAGTTAAACTAAACTGCCACACTATAACAAGTTAAACATATAAACTTGCCACGCTGTAACGAGTTAAACATAAACTTGTCTCACTCTTAACAAGTTAAACATAAACTTGCCATGATGTAACGAGTTAAACATAAACTTGTCACACTCTTAACAAGTTAAACATAAACTTGCCATGATGTAACGAGTTAAACATAAACTTGTCACACTCTTAACGAGTTAAACATAAACTTGCCATGATGTAACGAGTTAAACATAAACTTGTCACACTCTTAACGAGTTAAACATAAACTTGCCATGATGTAACGAGTTAAACATAAACTTGTCACACTCTTAACGAGTTAAACATAAACTTGTCACACTCTAACGAGTTAAACATAAACTTGCCATGATGTAACGAGTTAAACATAAACTTGTCACACTCTAACGAGTTAAACATAAACTTGCCACACTGTAACGAGTTAAACATAAACTTGTCACACTCTAACGAGTTAAACATAAACTTGCCATGATGTAACGAGTTAAACATAAACTTGTCATGATCTAACGAGTTAAACATAAACTTGCCATGATGTAACAAGTTAAACATAAACTTGTCACACTCTAACGAGTTAAACATAAACTTGCCATGATGTAACGAGTTAAACATAAACATGTCACACTCTTAACTAGTTAAACACACCTAACGAGTTAAACATAAACTTGTACATTGTTAAACATAAACTTGCCACACTATAACAAGTTAAACAGATAAACTTACCATGCTGTAACGAGTTAAACATAAACTTGTCACACTCTTAACAAGTTAAACATAAACTTGCCATGATGTAACGAGTTAAACATAAACTTGTCACACTCTTAACGAGTTAAACATAAACTTGCCATGATGTAACAAGTTAAACATAAACTTGTCACACTGTAACGAGTTAAACATAAACTTGCCATGATGTAACGAGTTAAACATAAACTTGTCACACTCTTAACGAGTTAAACATAAACTTGCCATGATGTAACGAGTTAAACAAAACTTGTCACACTCTTAACGAGTTAAACATAAACTTGTCATGATGTAACGAGTTAAACATAAACTTTGTCCATCACTCACTCCACGAGTTAAACATAAACTTGTCACACTCTAACGAGTTAAACATAAACTTGCCATGATGTAACGAGTTAAACATAAACTTGTCACACTCTTAACGAGTTAAACATAAACTTGCCATGAGTAACAGTTCTCTCTACCAACACTAGTATCCTTAACTAATCTTTGAGTCCAAGACGAGTCATGAGTCATCTCTCTCTATCAACACTAGTATCCTTAACAATCTAGTCCAAGTATCCTTACAACTAATCCTTGACTAATCTTTGAGTCCAAGACGAGTCATGAGTCGTCTCTCTCTATCAACACTAGTATCCTTAACTAATCTTTGAGTCCAAGACGAGTCATGAGTCATCTCTCTCTTCTATCAACACTAGTATCCTTAACTAATCCTTTGAGTCCAAGACGAGTCATGAGTCATCTCTCTCTATCAACACTAGTATCCTTAACTAATCTTTGAGTCCAAGACGAGTCATGAGTCGTCTCTCTCTACAACACTAGTATCCTTAACTAATCTTTGAGTCCAAGACGAGTCATGAGTCATCTCTCTCTCTACCAACACTAGTATCCTTAACTAATCTTTGAGTCCAAGACGAGTCATGAGTCGTCTCTCTCTATCAACACTAGTATCCTTAACTAATCTTTGAGTCCAAGACGAGTCATGAGTCTCTCTCTCTATCAACACTAGTATCCTTAACTAATCTTTGAGTCCAAGACGAGTCATGAGTCATCTCTCTCTATCAACACTAGTATCCTTAACTAATCTTTGAGTCCAAGACGAGTCATGAGTCATCTCTCTCTATCAACACTAGTATCCTTAACTAAACTTTTTGAGTCCAAGACGAGTCATGAGTCATCTCTCTCTATCAACACTAGTATCCTTAACTAACCTTTGAGTCCAAGACGAGTCATGAGTCATCTCTCTCTCTACCAACACTAGTATCCTTAACTAATCTTTGAGTCCAAGACGAGTCATGAGTCATCTCTCTCTACCAACACTAGTATCCTTAACTAATCTTTGAGTCCAAGACGAGTCACATGAGTCAGTCATCTCTCTCTATCAACACTAGTATCCTTAACTAATCTTTGAGTCCAAGACGAGTCATGAGTCATCTCTCTCTATCAACACTAGTATCCTTAACTAACCTTTGAGTCCAAGACGAGTCATGAGTCATCTCTCTCTATCAACACTAGTATCCTTAACTAATCTTTGAGTCCAAGACGAGTCATGAGTCGTCTCTCTCTATCAACACTAGTATCCTTAACTAATCTTTGAGTCCAAGACGAGTCATGAGTCATCTCTCTTCTACAACACTAGTATCCTTAACTAATCTTTGAGTCCAAGACGAGTCATGAGTCATCTCTCTCTATCAACACTAGTATCCTTAACTAATCTTTGAGTCCAAGACGAGTCATGAGTCATCTCTCTCTATCAACACTAGTATCCTTAACTAACCTTTGAGTCCAAGACGAGTCATGAGTCGTCTCTCTCTCTTACTAACACTAGTATCCTTAACTAATCTTTGAATCCAAGACAAGTCATGAGTCGTCTCTCTCTATCAACACTAGTATCCTTAACTAATCTTAGAGTCCAAGACGAGTCATGAGTCATCTCTCTCTATCAACACTAGTATCCTTAACTAACCTTTGAGTCCAAGACGAGTCATGAGTCATCTCTCTCTATCAACACTAGTATCCTTAACTAATCTTTGAGTCCAAGACGAGTCATGAGTCGTCTCTCTCTATCAACACTAGTATCCTTAACTAATCTTTGAGTCCAAGACGAGTCATGAGTCATCTCTCTCTATCAACACTAGTATCCTTAACTAATCTTTGAGTCCAAGACGAGTCATGAGTCGTCTCTCTCTATCAACACTAGTATCCTTAACTAACCTTTGAGTCCAAGACGAGTCATGAGTCGTCTCTCTCTCTTACCAACACTAGTAACCTTAACTAATCTTTGAGTCCAAGACGAGTCATGAGTCGTCTCTCTCTCTCTACCAACACTAGTATCCTTAACTAACCTTTGAGTCCAAGACGAGTCATGAGTCATCTCTCTCTATCAACACTAGTATCCTTAACTAACCTTTGAGTCCAAGACGAGTCATGAGTCGTCTCTCTCTAGCAACACTAGTATCCTTAACTAACCTTTGAGTCCAAGACGAGTCATGAGTCATCTCTCTCTACCAACACTAGTATCCTTAACTAATCTTTGAGTCCAAGACGAGTCATGAGTCATCTCTCTCTATCAACACTAGTATCCTTAACTAATCTTTGAGTCCAAGACGAGTCATGAGTCGTCTCTCTCTATCAACACTAGTATCCTTAACTAACCTTTGAGTCCAAGACGAGTCATGAGTCATCTCTCTCTATCAACACTAGTATCCTTAACTAACCTTTGAGTCCAAGACGAGTCATGAGTCATCTCTCTCTATCAACACTAGTATCCTTAACTAATCTTTGAGTCCAAGACGAGTCATGAGTCGTCTCTCTCTACAACACTAGTATCCTTAACTAATCTTTGAGTCCAAGACGAGTCATGAGTCATCTCTCTCTCTATCAACACTAGTATCCTTAACTAATCTTTGAGTCCAAGACGAGTCATGAGTCATCTCTCTCTATCAACACTAGTATCCTTAACTAATCTTTGAGTCCAAGACGAGTCATGAGTCAACTCTCTCTATCAACACTAGTATCCTTAACTAATCTTTGAGTCCAAGACGATTCATGAGTCACCTCTTTCTATCAACACTAGTATCCTTAACTAACCTTTGAGTCAAAGACGAGTCATGAGTCGTCTCTCTCTATCAAGACTAGTATCCTTAACTAATCTTTGAGTCCAAGACGAGTCATGAGTCATCTCTTTCTATCAACACTAGTATCCTTAACTAATCTTTGAGTCCAAGACGAGTCATGAGTCATCTCTCTCTATCAACACTAGTATCCTTAACTAATCTTTGAGTCCAAGACGAGTCATGAGTCGTCTCTTTCTTCCAACACTAGTATCCTTAACTAATCTTTGAGTCCAAGACGAGTCATGAGTCATCTCTCTCTATCAACACTAGTATCCTTAACTAATCTTAGAGTCCAAGATGAGTCATGAGTCATCTCTCTCTACCATCACTAGTATCCTTAACTAATCTTTGAGTCCAAGACGAGTCATGAGTCATCTCTCTCTCTATCAACACTAGTATCCTTAACTAATCTTTGAGTCCAAGACGAGTCATGAGTCGTCTCTCTCTCTTACCAACACTAGTATCCTAAACTAATCTTTGAGTCCAAGACGAGTCATGAGTCACCTCTCTCTATCAACACTAGTATCCTTAACTAACCTTTGAGTCCAAGACGAGTCATGAGTCATCTCTCTCTACTTACCAACACTAGTATCCTTAACTAATCTTTGAGTCCAAGACGAGTCATGAGTCATCTCTCTCTATCAACACTAGTATCCTTAACTAATCTTTGAGTCCAAGACGAGTCATGAGTCATCTCTCTCTATCAACACTAGTATCCTTAACTAATCTTTGAGTCCAAGACGAGTCATGAGTCGTCTCTCTCTAAACCAACACTAGTATCCTTAACTAATCTTTGAGTCCAAGACGAGTCATGAGTCATCTCTCTCTATCAACACTAGTATCCTTAACTAATCTTTGAGTCCAAGACGAGTCATGAGTCATCTCTCTCTATCAACACTAGTATCCTTAACTAATCTTTGAGTCCAAGACGAGTCATGAGTCATCTCTCTCTACCAACACTAGTATCCTTAACTAACCTTTGAGTCCAAGACGAGTCATGAGTCATCTCTCTCTATCAACACTAGTATCCTTAACTAATCTTTGAGTCCAAGACGAGTCATGAGTCGTCTCTCTCTCTTACCAACACTAGTATCCTAAACTAACCTTTGAGTCCAAGACGAGTCATGAGTCACCTCTCTCTATCAACACTAGTATCCTTAACTAATCTTTGAGTCCAAGACGAGTCATGAGTCATCTCTCTCTACAACACTAGTATCCTTAACTAACTTTGAGTCCAAGACGAGTCATGAGTCATCTCTCTCTCTACAACACTAGTATCCTTAACTAATCTTTGAGTCCAAGACGAGTCATGAGTCGTCTCTCTCTACCAACACTAGTATCCTTAACTAATCTTTGAGTCCAAGACGAGTCATGATGAGTCATCTCTCTCTCTACCAACACTAGTATCCTTAACTAATCTTTGAGTCCAAGACGAGTCATGAGTCATCTCTCTCTACCAACACTAGTATCCTTAACTAATCTTTGAGTCCAAGACGAGTCATGAGTCATCTCTCTCTATCAACACTAGTATCCTTAACTAATCTTTGAGTCCAAGACGAGTCATGAGTCATCTCTCTCTATCAACACTAGTATCCTTAACTAACCTTTGAGTCCAAGACGAGTCATGAGTCGTCTCTCTCTCTTACCAACACTAGTATCCTTAACTAATCTTTGAGTCCAAGACGAGTCATGAGTCATCTCTCTCTATCAACACTAGTATCCTTAACTAATCTTTGAGTCCAAGACGAGTCATGAGTCATCTCTCTCTACCAACACTAGTATCCTTAACTAATCTTTGAGTCCAAGACGAGTCATGAGTCATCTCTCTCTACCAACACTAGTATCCTTAACTAATCTTTGAGTCCAAGACGAGTCATGAGTTGTCTCTCTCTACCAACACTAGTATCCTTAACTAACCTTTGAGTCCAAGACGAGTCATGAGTCATCTCTCTCTACCAACACTAGTATCCTTAACTAATCTTTGAGTCCAAGACGAGTCATGAGTCATCTCTCTCTATCAACACTAGTATCCTTAACTAATCTTTGAGTCCAAGACGAGTCATGAGTCATCTCTCTCTATCAACACTAGTATCCTTAACTAATCTTTGAGTCCAAGACGAGTCATGAGTCATCTCTCTCTATCAACACTAGTATCCTTAACTAACTTTTGAGTCCAAGACGAGTCATGAGTCATCTCTCTCTATCAACACTAGTATCCTTAACTAATCTTTGAGTCCAAGACGAGTCATGAGTCATCTCTCTCTATCAACACTAGTATCCTTAACTAATCTTTGAGTCCAAGACGAGTCATGAGTCATCTCTCTCTATCAACACTAGTATCCTTAACTAATCTTTGAGTCCAAGACGAGTCATGAGTCATCTCTCTCTATCAACACTAGTATCCTTAACTAATCTTTGAGTCCAAGACGAGTCATGAGTCATCTCTCTCTATCAACACTAGTATCCTTAACTAATCTTTGAGTCCAAGACGAGTCATGAGTCATCTCTCTCTCTACCAACACTAGTATCCTTAACTAATCTTTGAGTCCAAGACGAGTCATGAGTCATCTCTCTCTATCAACACTAGTATCCTTAACTAATCTTTGAGTCCAAGACGAGTCATGAGTCATCTCTCTCTATCAACACTAGTATCCTTAACTAATCTTTGAGTCCAAGACGAGTCATGAGTCATCTCTCTCTCTACAACACTAGTATCCTTAACTAATCTTTGAGTCCAAGACGAGTCATGAGTCATCTCTCTCTATCCTTAACAACATCACACTAGTATCCTTAACATAACTAACTTTGAGTCCAAGACGAGTCATGAGTCATCTCTCTCTATCACAACACTAGTATCCTTAACTAATCTTTGAGTCCAAGACGAGTCATGAGTCATCTCTCTCTACAACACTAGTATCCTTAACTAATCTTTGAGTCCAAGACGAGTCATGAGTCATCTCTCTCTATCAACACTAGTATCCTTAACTAATCTTTGAGTCCAAGACGAGTCATGAGTCATCTCTCTCTATCAACACTAGTATCCTTAACTAATCTTTGAGTCCAAGACGAGTCATGAGTCATCTCTCTCTATCAACACTAGTATCCTTAACTAATCTTTGAGTCCAAGACGAGTCATGAGTCATCTCTCTCTACAACACTAGTATCCTTAACTAATCTTTGAGTCCAAGACGAGTCATGAGTCATCTCTCTCTATCAACACTAGTATCCTTAACTAACCTTTGAGTCCAAGACGAGTCATGAGTCATCTCTCTCTATCAACACTAGTATCCTTAACTAATCTTTGAGTCCAAGACGAGTCATGAGTCGTCTCTCTCTCTTACCAACACTAGTATCCTTAACTAATCTTTGAGTCCAAGACGAGTCATGAGTCATCTCTCTCTATCAACACTAGTATCCTTAACTAATCTTTGAGTCCAAGACGAGTCATGAGTCATCTCTCTCTACCAACACTAGTATCCTTAACTAATCTTTGAGTCCAAGACAAGTCATGAGTTGTCTCTCTCTATCAACACTAGTATCCTTAACTAATCTTTGAGTCCAAGACAAGTCATGAGTCATCTCTCTCTATCAACACTAGTATCCTTAACTAACCTTTGAGTCCAAGACGAGTCATGAGTCATCTCTCTCTACCAACACTAGTATCCTTAACTAATCTTTGAGTCCAAGACGAGTCATGAGTCATCTCTCTCTATCAACACTAGTATCCTTAACTAATCTTTGAGTCCAAGACGAGTCATGAGTCATCTCTCTCTATCAACACTAGTATCCTTAACTAATCTTTGAGTCCAAGACGAGTCATGAGTCATCTCTCTCTATCAACACTAGTATCCTTAACTAATCTTTGAGTCCAAGACAAGTCATGAGTTGTCTCTCTCTAGCAACACTAGTATCCTTAACTAATCTTTGAGTCCAAGACGAGTCATGAGTCATCTCTCTCTATCAACACTAGTATCCTTAACTAATCTTTGAGTCCAAGACGAGTCATGAGTCATCTCTCTCTATCAACACTAGTATCCTTAACTAATCTTTGAGTCCAAGACGAGTCATGAGTCATCTCTCTCTATCAACACTAGTATCCTTAACTAATCTTTGAGTCCAAGACGAGTCATGAGTCATCTCTCTCTCTCTATCAACACTAGTATCCTTAACTAATCTTTGAGTCCAAGACGAGTCATGAGTCATCTCTCTCTATCAACACTAGTATCCTTAACTAATCTTTGAGTCCAAGACGAGTCATGAGTCATCTCTCTCTATCAACACTAGTATCCTTAACTAATCTTTGAGTCCAAGACGAGTCATGAGTCATCTCTCTCTATCAACACTAGTATCCTTAACTAATCTTTGAGTCCAAGACGAGTCATGAGTCATCTCTCTCTATCAACACTAGTATCCTTAACTAATCTTTGAGTCCAAGACGAGTCATGAGTCATCTCTCTCTATCAACACTAGTATCCTTAACTAATCTTTGAGTCCAAGACGAGTCATGAGTCATCTCTCTCTACCAACACTAGTATCCTTAACTAATCTTTGAGTCCAAGACGAGTCATGAGTCATCTCTCTCTATCAACACTAGTATCCTTAACTAATCTTTGAGTCAAGACGAGTCATGGGTCAACTCTTTCTATCAACACTAGTATCCTTAACTAATCTTTGAGTCCAAGACGATTCATGAGTCACCTCTTTCTATCAACACTAGTATCCTTAACTAACCTTTGAGTCAAAGACGAGTCATGAGTCGTCTCTCTCTATCAAGACTAGTATCCTTAACTAATCTTTGAGTCCAAGACGAGCCATGAGTCGTCTCTCTCTATCAACACTAGTATCCTTAACTAATCTTTGAGTCCAAGACGAGTCATGAGTCATCTCTCTCTATCAACACTAGTATCCTTAACTAATCTTTGAGTCCAAGACGAGTCATGAGTCATCTCTCTCTACCAACACTAGTATCCTTAACTAATCTTTGAGTCCAAGACGAGTCATGAGTCATCTCTCTCTATCAACACTAGTATCCTTAACTAACTTTGAGTCCAAGACGAGTCATGAGTCGTCTCTCTCTCTATCAACACTAGTATCCTTAACTAATCTTTGAGTCCAAGACGAGTCATGAGTCATCTCTCTCTATCAACACTAGTATCCTTAACTAATCTTTGAGTCCAAGACGAGTCATGAGTCATCTCTCTCTACCAACACTAGTATCCTTAACTAATCTTTGAGTCCAAGACGAGTCATGAGTCATCTCTCTCTATCAACACTAGTATCCTTAACTAACCTTTGAGTCCAAGACGAGTCATGAGTCGTCTCTCTCTCTTACCAACACTAGTAACCCTAACTAATCTTTGAGTCCAAGACGAGTCATGAGTCATCTCTCTCTACCAACACTAGTATCCTTAACTAATCTTTGAGTCCAAGACGAGTCATGAGTCATCTCTCTCTATCAACACTAGTATCCTTAACTAATCTTTGAGTCCAAGACGAGTCATGAGTCATCTCTCTCTCTATCAACACTAGTATCCTTAACTAATCTTTGAGTCCAAGACGAGTCATGAGTCATCTCTCTCTATCAACACTAGTATCCTTAACTAATCTTTGAGTCCAAGACGAGTCATGAGTCATCTCTCTCTACCAACACTAGTATCCTTAACTAATCTTTGAGTCCAAGACGAATCATGAGTCGTCTCTCTCTACCAACACTAGTATCCTTAACTAATCTTTGAGTCCAAGACGAGTCATGAGTCATCTCTCTCTATCAACACTAGTATCCTTAACTAACCTTTGAGTCCAAGACGAGTCATGAGTCATCTCTCTCTATCAACACTAGTATCCTTAACTAATCTTTGAGTCCAAGACGAGTCATAGTCATCTCTCTCTACCAACACTAGTATCCTTAACTAATCTTTGAGTCCAAGACGAGTCATGAGTCATCTCTCTCTCTATCAACACTAGTATCCTTAACTAATCTTTGAGTCCAAGACGAGTCATGAGTCACCTCTCTCTATCAACACTAGTATCCTTAACTAACCTTTGAGTCCAAGACGAGTCATGAGTCTCTCTCTCTATCAACACTAGTATCCTTAACTAATCTTTGAGTCCAAGACGAGTCATGAGTCATCTCTCTCTACAACACTAGTATCCTTAACTAATCTTTGAGTCCAAGACGAGTCATGAGTCATCTCTCTCTATCAACACTAGTATCCTTAACTAATCTTTGAGTCCAAGACGAGTCATGAGTCATCTCTCTCTATCAACACTAGTATCCTTAACTAACTAACTTTGAGTCCAAGACGAGTCATGAGTCATCTCTCTCTATCAACACTAGTATCCTTAACTAATCTTTGAGTCCAAGACGAGTCATGAGTCATCTCTCTCTATCAACACTAGTATCCTTAACTAATCTTTGAGTCCAAGACGATTCATGAGTCACCTCTTTCTATCAACACTAGTATCCTTAACTAACCTTTGAGTCAAAGACGAGTCATGAGTCGTCTCTCTCTATCAACACTAGTATCCTTAACTAATCTTTGAGTCCAAGACGAGCCATGAGTCATCTCTCTCTACCAACACTAGTATCCTTAACTAATCTTTGAGTCCAAGACGAATCATGAGTCATCTCTCTCTACCAACACTAGTATCCTTAACTAATCTTTGAGTCCAAGACGAGTCATGAGTCATCTCTCTCTATCAACACTAGTATCCTTAACTAATCTTTGAGTCCAAGACGAGTCATGAGTCATCTCTCTCTATCAACACTAGTATCCTTAACTAATCTTTGAGTCCAAGACGATTCATGAGTCACCTCTTTCTATCAACACTAGTATCCTTAACTAATCTTTGAGTCCAAGACGAGTCATGAGTCGTCTCTCTCTATCAACACTAGTATCCTTAACTAACCTTTGAGTCAAAGACGAGTCATGAGTCGTCTCTCTCTATCAACACTAGTATCCTTAACTAATCTTTGAGTCCAAGACGAGTCATGAGTCATCTCTCTCTATCAACACTAGTATCCTTAACTAATCTTTGAGTCCAAGACGAGTCATGAGTCATCTCTCTCTATCAACACTAGTATCCTTAACTAATCTTTGAGTCCAAGACGAGTCATGAGTCATCTCTCTCTATCAACACTAGTATTCTTAACTAACCTTTGAGTCCAAGACGAGTCATGAGTCGTCTCTCTCTCTTACTAACACTAGTATCCTTAACTAATCTTTGAGTCCAAGACGAGTCATGAGTCATCTCTCTCTACCAACACTAGTATCCTTAACTAATCTTTGAGTCCAAGACGAGTCATGAGTCATCTCTCTCTACCAACACTAGTATCCTTAACTAATCTTTGAGTCCAAGACGAGTCATGAGTCATCTCTCTACAACACTAGTATCCTTAACTAATCTTTGAGTCCAAGACGAGTCATGAGTCATCTCTCTCTATCAACACTAGTATCCTTAACTAATCTTTGAGTCCAAGACGAGTCATGAGTCATCTCTCTCTATCAACACTAGTATCCTTAACTAATCTTTGAGTCCAAGACGAGTCATGAGTCATCTCTCTCTATCAACACTAGTATCCTTAACTAATCTTTGAAGTCCAAGACGAGTCATGAGTCATCTCTCTCTATCAACACTAGTATTCTTAACTAACCTTTGAGTCCAAGACGAGTCATGAGTCGTCTCTCTCTCTTACTAACACTAGTATCCTTAACTAATCTTTGAATCCAAGACAAGTCATGAGTCGTCTCTCTCTATCAACACACTAGTATCCTTAACTAATCTTTGAGTCCAAGACGAGTCATGAGTCATCTCTCTCTATCAACACTAGTATCCTTAACTAATCTTTGAGTCCAAGACGAGTCATGAGTCATCTCTCTCTACCAACACTAGTATCCTTAACTAATCTTTGAGTCCAAGACGAGTCATGAGTCATCTCTCTCTATCAACACTAGTATCCTTAACCTTAACTAATCTTTGAGTCCAAGACGAGTCATGAGTCGTCTCTCTCTCTTACCAACACTAGTATCCTTAACTAACCTTTGAGTCCAAGACGAGTCATGAGTCATCTCTCTCTATCAACACTAGTATCCTTAACTAATCTTTGAGTCCAAGACGAGTCATGAGTCATCTCTCTCTACCAACACTAGTATCCTTAACTAATCTTTGAGTCCAAGACGAGTCATGAGTCATCTCTCTCTATCAACACTAGTATCCTTAACTAATCTTTGAGTCCAAGACGAGTCATGAGTCATCTCTCTCTATCAACACTAGTATCCTTAACTAATCTTTGAGTCCAAGACGAGTCATGAGTCATCTCTCTCTATCAACACTAGTATCCTTAACTAACCTTTGAGTCCAAGACGAGTCATGAGTCGTCTCTCTCTATCAACACTAGTATCCTTAACTAATCTTTGAGTCCAAGACGAGTCATGAGTCATCTCTCTCTATCAACACTAGTATCCTTAACTAATCTTTGAGTCCAAGACGAGTCATGAGTCATCTCTCTCTATCAACACTAGTATCCTTAACTAATCTTTGAGTCCAAGACGAGTCATGAGTCATCTCTCTCTATCAACACTAGTATCCTTAACTAATCTTTGAGTCCAAGACGAGTCATGAGTCGTCTCTCTCTACCAACACTAGTATCCTTAACTAACCTTTGAGTCCAAGACGAGTCATGAGTCGTCTCTCTCTCTTACCAACACTAGTATCCTTAACTAATCTTTGAGTCCAAGACGAGTCATGAGTCGTCTCTCTCTATCAACACTAGTATCCTTAACTAATCTTTGAGTCCAAGACGAGTCATGAGTCATCTCTCTCTATCAACACTAGTATCCTTAACTAATCTTTGAGTCCAAGACGAGTCATGAGTCATCTCTCTCTACCAACACTAGTATCCTTAACTAATCTTTGAGTCCAAGACGAGTCATGAGTCATCTCTCTCTCTATCCAACACTAGTATCCTTAACTAATCTTTGAGTCCAAGACGAGCCATGAGTCGTCTCTTTCTACCAACACTAGTATCCTTAACTAATCTTTGAGTCCAAGACAAGTCATGAGTCATCTCTCTCTATCAACACTAGTATCCTTAACTAATCTTTGAGTCCAAGACGAGTCATGAGTCATCTCTCTCTATCAACACTAGTATCCTTAACTAATCTTTGAGTCCAAGACGAGTCATGAGTCATCTCTCTCTCTACCAACACTAGTATCCTTAACTAACCTTTGAGTCCAAGACAAATCATGAGTCGTCTCTCTCTAACAACACTAGTATCCTTAACTAACCTTTGAGTCCAAGACGAGTCATGAGTCATCTCTCTCTATCAACACTAGTATCCTTAACTAATCTTTGAGTCCAAGACGAGTCATGAGTCATCTCTCTCTATCAACACTAGTATCCTTAACTAATCTTTGAGTCCAAGACGATTCATGAGTCACCTCTTTCTATCAACACTAGTATCCTTAACTAACTTTGAGTCCAAGACGAGTCATGAGTCTTCTTACACTGTATCTCCTTAGTCCTAGTCACAACACTAGTATCCTTAACTAACTTTGAGTCCAAGAGAGTCATGAGTCTCTCTCTCTACAACACTAGTATCCTTAACTAATCTTTGAGTCCAAGACGAGTCATGAGTCATCTCTCTCTATCAACACTAGTATCCTTAACTAATCTTTGAGTCCAAGACGAGTCATGAGTCATCTCTCTCTACCAACACTAGTATCCTTAACTAATCTTTGAGTCCAAGACGAGTCATGAGTCATCTCTCTCTATCAACACTAGTATCCTTAACTAATCTTTGAGTCCAAGACGAGTCATGAGTCATCTCTCTCTATCAACACTAGTATCCTTAACTAATCTTTGAGTCCAAGACGAGTCATGAGTCATCTCTCTCTATCAACACTAGTATCCTTAACTAATCTTTGAGTCCAAGACGAGTCATGAGTCATCTCTCTCTACCAACACTAGTATCCTTAACTAATCTTTGAGTCCAAGACGAGTCATGAGTCATCTCTCTCTATCAACACTAGTATCCTTAACTAATCTTTGAGTCCAAGACGAGTCATGAGTCATCTCTCTCTATCAACACTAGTATCCTTAACTAATCTTTGAGTCCAAGACGAGTCATGAGTCATCTCTCTCTATCAACACTAGTATCCTTAACTAATCTTTGAGTCCAAGACGAGTCATGAGTCATCTCTCTCTATCAACACTAGTATCCTTAACTAATCTTTGAGTCCAAGACGAGTCATGAGTCATCTCTCTCTATCAACACTAGTATCCTTAACTAATCTTTGAGTCCAAGACGAGTCATGAGTCATCTCTCTCTCTATCAACACTAGTATCCTTAACTAATCTTTGAGTCCAAGACGAGTCATGAGTCATCTCTCTCTATCAACACTAGTATCCTTAACTAATCTTTGAGTCCAAGACGAGTCATGAGTCATCTCTCTCTATCAACACTAGTATCCTTAACTAATCTTTGAGTCCAAGACGAGTCATGAGTCATCTCTCTCTATCAACACTAGTATCCTTAACTAATCTTTGAGTCCAAGACGAGTCATGAGTCGTCTCTCTCTACCTATCAACACTAGTATCCTTAACTAATCTTTGAGTCCAAGACGAGTCATGAGTCGTCTCTCTCTCTTACCAACACTAGTATCCTTAACTAACCTTTGAGTCCAAGACGAGTCATGAGTCATCTCTCTCTATCAACACTAGTATCCTTAACTAACCTTTGAGTCCAAGACGAGTCATGAGTCGTCTCTCTCTCTTACTAACACTAGTATCCTTAACTAATCTTTGAATCCAAGACAAGTCATGAGTCTCTCTCTCTATCAACACTAGTATCCTTAACTAATCTTTGAGTCCAAGACGAGTCATGAGTCATCTCTCTCTACCAACACTAGTATCCTTAACTAATCTTTGAGTCCAAGACGAGTCATGAGTCATCTCTCTCTACAACACTAGTATCCTTAACTAATCTTTGAGTCCAAGACGAGTCATGAGTCATCTCTCTCTACCAACACTAGTATCCTTAACTAATCTTTGAGTCCAAGACGAGTCATGAGTCATCTCTCTCTATCAACACTAGTATCCTTAACTAATCTTTGAGTCCAAGACGAGTCATGAGTCATCTCTCTCTATCAACACTAGTATCCTTAACTAATCTTTGAGTCCAAGACGAGTCATGAGTCATCTCTCTCTATCAACACTAGTATCCTTAACTAACCTTTGAGTCCAAGACGAGTCATGAGTCGTCTCTCTCTACACAACACTAGTATCCTTAACTAACCTTTGAGTCCAAGACGAGTCATGAGTCATCTCTCTCTATCAACACTAGTATCCTTAACTAATCTTTGAGTCCAAGACGAGTCATGAGTCATCTCTCTCTATCAACACTAGTATCCTTAACTAATCTTTGAGTCCAAGACGAGTCATGAGTCATCTCTCTCTACCAACACTAGTATCCTTAACTAATCTTTGAGTCCAAGACGAGTCATGAGTCATCTCTCTCTATCAACACTAGTATCCTTAACTAATCTTTGAGTCCAAGACGAGTCATGAGTCATCTCTCTCTATCAACACTAGTATCCTTAACTAATCTTTGAGTCCAAGACGAGTCATGAGTCATCTCTCTCTATCAACACTAGTATCCTTAACTAATCTTTGAGTCCAAGACGAGTCATGAGTCGTCTCTCTCTATCAACACTAGTATCCTTAACTAATCTTTGAGTCCAAGACGAGTCATGAGTCGTCTCTCTCTCTATCAACACTAGTATCCTTAACTAACTTTGAGTCCAAGACGAGTCATGAGTCATCTCTCTCTATCAACACTAGTATCCTTAACTAACCTTTGAGTCCAAGACGAGTCATGAGTCATCTCTCTCTACAACACTAGTATCCTTAACTAATCTTTGAGTCCAAGACGAGTCATGAGTCATCTCTCTCTATCAACACTAGTATCCTTAACTAATCTTTGAGTCCAAGACGAGTCATGAGTCATCTCTCTCTATCAACACTAGTATCCTTAACTAATCTTTGAGTCCAAGACGAGTCATGAGTCATCTCTCTCTATCAACACTAGTATCCTTAACTAACCTTTGAGTCCAAGACGAGTCATGAGTCACCT